>NW_027096964.1:0-40000 GCF_019320115.1 Miscanthus floridulus
TAAGTGACCTGCTCAACATCGGCGAGCTCGCTGGCGTTTCATGGAAAAATTAATTCTAAGTGACTTGCTCGACAAAATTGAGAAAAAAAACATGCTCTCATGCCATCACACATCTTCTAAGATCACGTAAGCTTCCATACTAGTTGACCTTGCTTATGTGATCATCTCAGCGGGCATTTCTCCATCGGACGGCACCGTACTTGGCCACGAAAGAGCTCTGATTCTACGAGGAAGGGAACATGGTCTTCCACGACCGTTGTTGCTCTCCCTCATAGAATCAAAGCTCCTCCTTGACGTCTATTACCGCTCGGCAGAGAACATGCTAGCCGAGATGAACACGGTCCACAAGTTCAACTAGTATGGATTTTCTACAATTTTCTAACTATTTTCTAAGTTTTTCATTTCATGGAAAAAATAATTCTAAAAAATAAAAGGCATGATTTCTAAGTGACCTACTCGACATCGGTGAGCTCGCGGGCGGCGGCGTCCACACCAAGGAGGCGGAGGTATGCCCGCCCGAGTACGAGAACTATGTGCCCTGCTACTACAACATCACAGACACCGTTGAATGTCTCGGATCTGGGGGCTGGCATTGTCATAAGCTCCTGCACAAAAAGGAGGAAACGACGAGACACCGGGCCACGCCCGTTCTCCATTGAGCTCGATGGCTCAACGCAAAATCGCATTACAAGATTGCCAGCACGAGGGCTCGGCACATGCATCCATCCGATTATAAAAGGTTGGAGCAATTAATCCATCATAAACGGATTATGGTGGCGGCGGTGGCTCACATCCAAGGTGTCAAACGCGAGGTCCAGCTCCTGCAGCCGCCGGAGTAGCTCCAGCAACTCGAACGGACTTCGGCTGCAACAACGTGAGAGCAGAGAAGATTCAGTGCGAGTTACCAATGGAACCGATGGCGATAAAAATGGAGGGACCTTTTCTTGGTCGTCGAGGAGGACAGCCTTGATGCGCTCCGTCTCGGCGAGGACAGGATCGTTGAGGAGGACGGCCTTTTCTTGGTCGTTGAGGAGGACGACCTTTTCTTGGTCGTTGAGGAGGACGGTCTTGAGGAGGATAGGCGCGCCGTCGTCGGTGATGACGAGCGAGGTGGGCCGGGGATGAGGACGACGCGAGGCGTGCGCTGGCCGGTCAGAGAAGAAGCATGCGTGCGCGTGGGGCCAGTGACAGCGTGCGCGCGTGACGAGGCCAGGGTGGTTGCCTGGGGGCGGCGACGCTGCTAGATCGGAACAATCTGGTGGAGAAGATGAGGCGACGGAGAAGAAGGCTTGGCGGCTACTGGATCCGGTTGGAGAAGAAGGCGGCAGAGACAGAGAGGAAGAGAACTAAGGGAGAAGGGTGTGGTTTATAAAGAGGGACCTGTAGTCCCGGGTGATGGTTAGAACCGGGACTAAAGGTTCTTTAGACCCAGGTGATGGTTAGAACTGGGACTAAAGGTCTGACCTTTAGTCCCGGGTGTAGCCATGGCCCGGGAGTAAAGGTGATTTTGGTGGGCCACGAAAACGCAGCCTATCTTTAGTCAGTCCCGGGTGATGGTTAGAACCGAGACTAAAGGTTCTTTAGTCCCGGGTGATGGTTAGAACCGGGACTAAAGGTCTGACCTTTAGTCCCGGGTGTAGCCACGGCCTGGGAGCAAAGGTGATTTTGGCGGGCCATGAAAACGCAGCCCATCTTTAGTCCCGGGTGGTTGGTCCACCCGGGAGTAAAGGTGGGCTGTAGTTTGGCTTCCCGCCAGTTTCTAGAAGTTTTTTCCTTTTTTATATATTTCTTTTATATAAATATGCAGAGAGTTGTTAATTGCCTAGTAAATAAAATATTAGCAAAAAAATTACAAAAAGAATTCTGGGACTTGGTTTTGCATTATTGTACATAAGAAAAATCTATAACCTAAACTCTTTTGTTTTACCGTATAAATATTTAACATAGTGTAAATAATAATCATAATTTTCACCATGCAAAAATGTACTACTTAATTAAAATCATTAAAACTATTGTTTTTCGACAGGAAATTAGTTTTCACATCTTATTGACGTTGATCATTTGTTTTTTCATCACACATTCTCCACAGGAAATCCACCGTCAAGCAGAAAATTCATTTAAATCATAGAAAATATGAATACATGATAGAAATATGAATACACTATATATATCAAGCGGGCATAGTAGTAAACTTCTTCTTAATGTATATCCCTTCGTTATGATCGCGCCGTAACCATGGAGTGTCCTCATCATTTAGCTGGATGCTTGGGTCTTTGTTCACTATGAAGGGTGGAATTCGGTCATCCTTTTCATAATCTTCTGATATGTCTGACTTGTCTTCAATTCCGACGATGTTTCTTTTCCCTGAAAGAACTATGTGGCGCTTTGGCTCATTGATTGGGTCGTTGTTGTTTTTCCCTCTCTTCGGTTTTGTAGACATGTCCTTGACATAGAACACCTGATTCACATCCTTGGCAAGGACGAACGGTTTGTCTTTGTACCCAATATTATTGAGGTCCACGGTTGTCATTCCATACTGGTTGTCGACTGCTACCCCATCTCCAGTCGCCTTTACAAATTGGCACTTGAACAAAGACACCTTAAAAGTAGGTGCATAGTTTAGTTCCCATATCTCCTCTATGCGGCCATAATATGTTTGCTTATTTCCATTAGGGTCGGTGGCATCTATGCGGACACCACTGTTTTGGTTGGTGCTCCTTTTATCTTGGGCTACTGTGTAAAATGTATTCCCATTTATCTCGTACCCTTTATATGTGAGGATATGCCATGATGGCTGCCTAGCCAACAAATACAGTTGCTCATCAATACTCTCATCACCCTAACATTCTTTTCACAACCAGTCGCTGAGAGTTTCCATATGCTGACGCGTAATCCAAGCTTCAGACTTCCCTAGAAACTCGGATCAGAGCAACTCTTTATGTGTCTCGATATACGGATCCACCAAGGAGGAGTTTTGCAGAACTATATAGTGTGCTTTATTAAAATAATTGTCATGCGTACCAATATATGTTTTCTTCCCTAGTGTCCCCTTTCCACTTAGTCTCCCCTCGTGTCGTGATTCAGGAACACTAATCGGGTCGAGGTCGGGAATAAAGTCAACACAAAACTCAATGACCTCCTTTGTTCCATAGCCCTTGGCGATGCTTCCTTCTGGCCGAGCACGGTTGTGAACATATTTCTTTAGGACTCCCATGAACCTCTCAAAGGGGAACATGTTGTGCAAGAACACAGGACCGAGAATGCTAATCTCCTTGACCAGGTGAACTAGGAGGTGTGTCATGATATTAAAGAAGGAAGGAGGGAACAACAACTCAAAGCTAACAAGACATTGAACCACATCATTCTGTAGTTTAGCTAGATCCATTGGATCGATTGCCTTCTGAGAAATTGCATTGAGGAATGCACATAGCTTCACGTTGGCTAGACGAACATTTGGAGGTAGAATTCCTCTTAATGCAACAGGAAGCAATTGTGTCATGAGCACGTGGCAGTCATGGGACTTTAAGTTTAGGAATTTCTTCTCTGGCACATTTATTATACCCTTTATATTCGAGGAGAATCCAGATGGTACCTTGATGCTTGCTAGGCATTCAAACATGCTTTCCTTCTCTTCTTTGCTAAGAGTGTAGCTGGCAGGACTTAAGTAATGGCGTCCATCATCTGTCTTCTCTGGATGTAGGTTGTCTTATTCTTTCAAATACCGCAGGTCCTATTGTGCTTCAAGTGTGTCCTTAGGCTTCCCATACACACCCATGAAGCCTAGCAGGTTCACACAAAGATTCTTCGTCAGGTGCATCACGTCGATCGCGCTACGGACCTCTAGGACTTGCCAATAGGGTAGCTCCCAAAATATGGACTTCTTCTTCCACATGGGTGCATGACCGTCGGTGTCGTTCGAAACAGGTTCGCTGCCATGTTCCTTTCCAAATACTATTTTCACATCCTTGACCATATTGAGTACATCCTCACCAGTTCGGTTGCCCGGCTTGGTCTGGTGGTCTGCCTTACCTTTAAAATGCTTGCCTTTCTTTCTTAGGGGGTGATTCACAGGAAGAAATCGACGATGGCCAAGGTACATGACCTTTCGACATTTTTTCAAGAATATACCTTTAATGTCATCGAAACAGTGCGTGCATGCATTATATCCCTTGTTTGATTGTCCTGAAAGATTACTTAGAGCAGGCCAATCATTGATTGTTACGAACAACAATGCTCGCAGGTCAAAGTGCTCCTATTTGTGCTCATCCCACACACGTACACCTGGTATGTTCCACAAAAGTAGAAGTTCTTCAACTAGTGGCCTCAGGTACACATTGATGTCGTTGCCTGGTTGCCTTGGGCCTTGGATGAGCACTGGTATCATAATAAACTTACGCTTCATGCATAACCAGGGAGAAAGGTTGTAGATACATAGAGTAATAGGCTAAGTGCTATGACTACTCCTCTGCTCCCCGAAAGGATTCATACCATCCGTACTTAAAGCAAACTTTAAGTTTCTTGCATCATTTGCAAACTCCAGGAATTCACTATCGATTCCTCTCCACTGGGACCCATTAGCAGGGTGTCTCAACATATTGTCTACCTTACGGTCTTCTTTGTGCCATCGCAACAACTTTGCATGGTCTTTGTTTCTGAACAGACGTTTCAAGCGTGGTATTATAGGAGCATACCACATAATCTTGGTAGGGATTTTCTTCATGGAACGTTCACCCTCAACATCACCAGGGTCATCTCGCCTGATCTTATACCGCGATGCATGACATACCGGGCATGCATCTAACTTCTCGTACTCCTCGCCATGGTAGAGGATGCAGTCATTAGGACATGCATGTATCTTCTAGATTTCTAATCCCAATGGGCAGACTACTTGTTTTGCTTCGTACGTAGTGGCAGACAATTCGTTATCCTTCAGAAGCATCTTCTTTTGGATTTTTAGTAACTCCCCAAATTCCTTGTCAGATACACCATTCTTTGCCTTCCATTGCAGCAATTCCAGTGTGGTACTCAACTTTTTCTGCCCCGCATCACAAGTTGGGTATAGCAATTTCTTGTGATCCTCTAGCATGCGCTCGAACTTGATCTTCTCCTTTTCACTTTCGCATTCTCTTTGTGTGTCACGAATGGCCTGACCAAGATCATCAGCGAGCTCATCTTCTGCCCCTACATCTTCTTTAGCTTCCCCCATTGCAGTATCATTGAAGTTACCATATTCAGCAATAATGTCATCATCGTCCCATTGTTCTTCTTCACCTTCTTCCATTATAACCCTAATTTCTCCATGCTTCGTCCAACAAATATAGTTTGGCATGAAACCGGACTTCAACAAGTATGAATGAAGACTCCTTGAGCTAGCATATTCCTTCAAATTCTTACATATGGCACATGGGCAGCACATGAAACCATCGCGTTTGTTTTCCTCGGCCACACGTAAGAAAGAATGCACGCCCTCAATGAACTCTTGGGAGCGGCGATCAGCATTGTACATCCAATGCCGGCTCATCTGCATTACATGACATACATACCATATTAAAACCTAGAACATAATTAGTTAATTATATGACATGCATGCCACTACACAAGGTATTAATTTATGAAAGTCTCGCTACAATGTAGGCAATCCCAACTACCACTAAAAAAACTAAAGCTAAAATGCACTTCAGCAGCATAAGGATTTCGCGACCAATCCCAACTAAAACAGACAGATCATGCATTTGTTCAACATCTATGGGTTTCTTCTGCAGGATCACTGCCTCATCAGCCACCGTAGCCGCCTGTGCAAGAGAGTTTTGCACGTGTTCAACATACTCTTCCTCCTAGTACCAGCCTGAACATTCAGTGCCATCCCACTGAAATTAAAACAAAAAATTAGAACTCTAATCACAATCATCATGAAAATAAGTATAAATTAACCATAATCATAAAATGCGACAAAATAACTCACATTGCGATCCGGACACTTGTAGAAGATACGGCCCTTGTTGGGACACTCCTTCCTCACCCGGTACTCTATCACAATTTTCTCCTCACACTTGCCGCATGCAATGAGAGGGAGGTCCAGCCTCAGTCGCTTTGGAACCCTATGAGAGGCCGAGGACCCGGAAGCAGTTGCCATCTACTCTCTATACTCATTTTTAATATAATATAAATTTCTCATTTTATAAACAAATAAAATTAAAAAACTCTAAAATTCTTTATATCTCTAAACCATAAAGTGTGCTATGCATGCTAGAAAAGAAAGCTGAATACTAGTTTTGAATAACTACTTTAACCTTCCTTCATCCAAATATGCAAACTTTAAAGTGATTTTGTGCTTAAATGGCTTACAAATAAAAAAATCCACCATAAAAAACCACATATATCTAGTCCACAAAATGAGATATGCTACTGATGAAACATGAGAGTATAAAGTTGGTAACCTTTTGAACCGAAGAATCGATGAGGAATCGAAGAAAGACGATGAGGAAGAAGAGAGGCCGGCGATGAGGCAAGAACACTGAGCTCGAAGTGGCTCGGGCTTGGGGAGAAAGAAGGGGTATATAGGAGGGGACCTTTAGTCCCGGTTGGAGACAGAAACCGAGACTAAAGGTCACTTTCTAGTCTCGGACGGAGCCTCCAGCCGGGAGTAGGCTTTTACTCCTGGTTGGAGGGACCAACCGGGAGTAAAAGTTAACCTTTAGTCCCGGTTGGTAGCTCCAACCGGGACTAAAGGTCCCCTGCAGCAAAAGCCTGCCGCAGTAGCCGTTGGGCAGGGTCCTTTAGTCCCGGTTGGAGCTATCAACCGGAATTAAAGGTTTCTCTAGTCTCGGGCGCGAAAAATGCCGTGACTAAAGCCAAATTTCGAAGTGGATCAAAGGTCGTTTCTCTACTAGTGGACCTGACGGATTAAACATGACCATCACAACGAAATTCCAATGTGAAAAATGGTGGGAGAGAGATGGGTAACTTCTTTCTCATAAATAAACGGGTGGCAAGTATTTAAACAACTAATAAGAGGCAGAGGGAGAGAGATGAAGAAGTCGTCTCTATAAGTCCCATCTCCCAATTTCGTGATCAGGGACGCAAAGAAACCATCGTCACATCGCACTCCGTCCACTATGACAATCGTACGTAGGAGTACTAGGCCAATAGCTTGCTACCTGACTAGCTAGTAGTTGTATATCTAGAGACGTACGTACGTGTGTAGGTGTTGAGATCCGATCCGCTGTAGCTTACTAATTAACGTGGCTTGCTGGCCTCGATCACGACCACATGGGCAGAGATAAATGGACTGCTTTAATTTGCACGAGCTACCTACTATCGAGTACTACCTAGCTAGTTCTGATCATGTGACCCGGCATTTTTTGCCTATCGAATTTATCATATTTTTACTCTTACTTGATCCAGTTTGTTTGGGCTTCCTAGCAACTTTGGACAGGAAGCCCAAACAAACAGCTGGTGCCAACTTTTTAAAGTTGAAAGCCAACCAAATTCATTTTTACAGTGGTTACCTCAAAGCTCATGTGAGGTGGCTTTCACTGGCTTTTGGTCCATATTTACCCGCCTGCCACCGCCAAGTACGCTAAAAGTTTTCTTCTCAGCAGCCTTCTTTCCGCCCACCGCTCGCTTGACTCCCTCCGCTCACCCTCCCGCAAACCCTAGGCAGGGCTGCTCGCCTTCAGGAGCCTCTGACAGGGCGGCTCGGCGGCCGGGCCGGTGCCCTACTAGGCTTCCGTCGCCGCCCCCTCTGCTTGGAGAGCCGCCGTCCTCCCTACTTGGAGAACTGACGTCGCCCCACTTGCTCAAAGAAGAACCAGTCGGCATGCTCGGAGATCCGTCGACCGCCGCCTCAAGCCTCTTCCCAGAGCTCACCTTAGCTAGGATCTGGTCCTAGCCGGAGCTCGTCGGCCCTCCTCCCAACAACATGTTCCAGCTCATATATCATCCCAAAAGCTAGGTTGCCAAATATCCTCTGCTTTTGCATAGGCTAGCTTTCAGAAAACGAAAGCCAAATGTAGCTCAAACAAATAGGACCTAAATTAACTGTCTATTTCACATTTCACTTCCATTTTCAGTTATGCATGCTGGTTTCCTTTTAATTTTGTTTCTGTATTTTTTTTAAAAAAGCTATGTGATGAATCCATAGCCCGGATATCTTCGCCAAGTCCATAATCAACTTTTGGGATAGGGTAAGCGGTAAGCCAGGCCGACTGACCTATGACGCTCCTAATAACCTTACTTAAGGGTCAATAGCCGGTTGGAAGCTAGCACAAGTCAAGGGCATCACTCAGCGCTTAGAGGTTTCCCATCAAGTATCTGAGTGAAGTACACCATCAATGGTGTAGGAGACGAGTTGACTGACCTACAATGCTCCTAACTGTACCTAAGGGACTTCATCCGGCTGGAAGTACAAGTCAGGGGCATCAGTCGGCACTTGGAGGTTCCTGATCGAGGATCTGAGTGAAGCAGACCATCACACCATCAACGGTGTAGAAGACGAGACGCGGGATGGGATGGAAGGAAAACAGAGGGCAACATGAGGGGAAAGGAAGGATGCAAGAAAAAACAAACCAATTAAAATTTGATGTGCTCCTAGCTGCCCTTAGGGCTTAGGAGAAGGGCTTTGGTAAGAGATCGATGGCCTCCTAAAAGCAGTGCCATTGTAGGGCTCTATTGGACTTTTTTTTATCAACCCTTGAATATATTGTAGGAAGTTGGAACCTTGTGTAGAGCCCCGCTAAAGTTACCTAGGTTTATAATGTGAAGCAACAAGAAAATGAGTAATCAGTCTTATATATAATGTGAAACAGTAAGAAAACAAGTAATCAACAACTGGCCACATGCCATGCCATCGCCAAGCATAAAAAGAGGAGGCACGTACTATGCGTGAGGCCCACTCTACTAAAAGAGGAGGCAACCCATGCATATTTTGTCTCAAATTAACTAGGTGGGAAACGTGGAAACCAATTAAAAGAACATATATTTGGGTCGTTCAAAAAAATGAAACTTGGCAAATCCATAGTTCATACAAATATATACTCACGCACGAAAAAGTTGGGATGCTAACTCACTTTTGAAAAACTCATAAGAAAACAATAAATTCCAGATGTATGTGCACTAAAAGACTAAATTCTAGCCGGTGCATATGCACCTCAAATTTGTTATTTTCATATGCATTTTTCTAGTTTGACTTTGCATCCTAACTTTTTCATGTGAGTACACATTTGTATAAACTATGGAGGTGTCAAGCAGTTTAAATTTTGTTTGAGCTACCAAAATACGCCTTTTGAATTAGTTTTCATATTTCCATATAATTTATAGTTTCCACACTGCATATTTTGCCTCCCAGTGCATGGCTCGCTAGATTTGATCACGTATTTACGATAGTTGGGTTAATATATATATATATATATATATATATATATATATATATATATATATATATATATATATATATATATATATATATATATATATATATTCAGTAGCTAGCTACAAAATAGGTTATTTTGTAGCCACATCTATTTATGATAATTTTATATAATAATTTACGATAATGTCAATACATATTTACGATAGTTGGGTTACTATAACACATGGAGATATTTACCATAACGTTATAGTAAACCATTTAGTAAGGAGTTACTATAATCTCGTAAATTAACATAGTAATTATCGTAACTCAAAGTGGCTACAGAATAAGTTATTTTTGTAGCCAGCTACAAGGTAGTAGTTATATATATAGGGAGAGTATATTCAGTAGCCAGCTACGAAATAAGTTATTCGGTAGCCACCTCCATTTACGATAATTTTATATACTAATTTACGATAATGTCAATACATATTTACGATAGTTGTGTTACTATAACACATGGGGATATTTACTATAACGTGATAGTAAACCATTTAGTAAGGAATTACTATAATCTCGTAAATTAATATAGTAATTATTGAAACTCAAAGTGGCTACAGAATAAGTTATTTTATAGCCAGCTACAGAGTAGTAGTTATAGGGAGAGTATACTCAGTAGCCAGCTACAAAATTAGTTATTCTGTAGCCACCTCTATTTATGATAATTTTATATACTAATTTATGATAATGTCAATACATATTTACGATAGTTGGGTTACTATAACACATGGGGATATTTACCATAATGTTATAGTAAATCATTTAGTAAGGAGTTACTATAATCTCGTAAATTAATATAGTAATTATCGTAACTAAAAGTGGCTACAGAATAAGTTATTTTGTAGCCGGCTATAGAGTAGTAGTTATATATATATATATATATATATATATATATATATATATATATATGTGTGTGTGTGTGTGTGTGTGTGTGTGTGTGTGTGTGTGTGTGTTCGTGTGTTGTTAGGATTTTAGGTATTTTCATTATCAGTTTAATCTAGAAATATAACATCAGCAGGTTCGTGACAGCATATATGTGCATGTGTATATTTCTTATGAACGCTACAGCATGCATAGATGACATACTTATTGATACAGTAAGAATACAAAATACAATAATCACAGAGATTAGACTATACCCAGCTGAGGGTCCCATGCCAAGGGTATCGGAGGCTCCATTCGCACTAATCGACATAGTACGTTGCTCGAAGTCGCGGACCACAGTCGATGCAGAAAGATGTTCGCAGTACAGTCCCACGAACGGATCACCAAGAAGAAGAAGAAGACGCCTCGACGTTCTAGAGAGAGAGGATTGATCCAAGAGCGATCTCCAGGAAGATGTACGAGCAGTCACGGATCCCTCCCCAAAAACCTAATCGCCGTGCTCACCCCGTGCAGGATTCTCAGGCGGACGAGGGTTCCGGAGGCACCTGCTCTAACGCTCCTCCGTGCGCGCAGAGGTACGAGACGGGGAAATCAGAAGGCTGCTGATCTGTGGTTCTCTCGGAGTGGTTACAGAAGAAAATGGGGTCTGGACTGACGGAAGACAGGATATATGGCTGCTGACGGGAAGAGAAGACGAAGGCAGCGGAGAATTCCAGGAGACGGGAAGCGGAAGCGGAAGGGACAGTAACTGACGCAATCAGTTCGCCTCTACCATCAAGGAGCGAAACTCCTGTGATAGTGTGGATTTAAGTGGCAAAAGACTGTCCATGCCCGCCCACCTGCCTCGCCACGCCACGCCCACGACCTCAGCTCGGCCCGGCCCGCGCCCACGCCCACGGCCTCGGCTCGGCCTGGCCCGTGCCCACGCCCATGGCCCGGCCCGGCCGGTGGCGGTGGCGGTGCACGCGCGCGTGCGGCACACCTTTATCCTTTTCTCAACTTCTCAATTTAGATGAATAATTTCCAACCATATAAGCTGAGTCAGCGTTTTGTCAAAATCCCGTATGGTATTAAACCATACAACATTTAATATTACACACCATAGAGTTTTATTTGAATATTAAATATTATATAGGCCAAGCCCATATTATATCCAACAATCCCCACCAAACTTTAGGGTTTATAACAAAGTAGTCTTAGAACCATATTTCTTTTATATACCAGTGTTTCGATGGAGACTGTTAAGTTGAACATCCATCTAGAACAATAGTTTCACTCAGTCACAACTGAATAATGGACTAAGCCTTGAATTGACAGTTTTGTGTGAAGTGAATGTCACTAAAGTCCTTAGCTGATACTGGGCAGCAAAAGACATCCCCTCTATTTGAAGCATATAAGTCATACTTCAGTGCCTTTCATGAGTATTTAGAGATCACCCAAATCTCATAGACTGTGACTAGCAGTCTGACTCATATAGGTGTGTTCTTCAAAAGATGTTCTGTAGGACATCTTTACTTTGACAAGCCACTTGGAACACATTAAGGCAAAAGCCAGCCTACCTTACAGAAAGGAAAGATATGTATCAGAAATGAGTCTTACTAAGGATCTTTTCTCATAATTTACTACTAGCTTGTTTCACCATCCTACTTCATGGGATCTCCGATCACATAGAACATGTTACCACTATAGTAAATTTCAAGTGGGTCTCAAACCCATCTCTCTTGATGCGCTTTCTATCACATTACATGACAGACCCTTAGTGAATTGATCTGCCAGATTGTTAGACGTGTGGATATAGTCCAACGCTATTACTCCAGAGTTTCTCAATTTTATGATAGATTTTAGTCGTCTTTTAACATGCCTTGTGGACTTCATGTTATCCTTAGAACTGTTAACCTTCGTAATCACAGTCTGGTTATCATAGTTCATAGAAATAGCCGGTATCGGTTTTTCAACAACCGATAAATCCATAAGGAGATCACGAAGCCACTCAGCCTCAGATCCAGCAGTGTCTAATGCTGTGAGTTTTGCTTCCATTGTAGACTTCGTTAAGATAGTCTGCTTGCAAGACTTCCAGGAAACAACACCACCTCCAAACAAAAACACATATCCACTTGTGGCATAAAGCTCATCAGCATCAGAAATCCAGTTGGCATCACAATAGCCTTCCAGCACTTTCGGATGTCCGGTATAACAAATACCATAGATCATGGTCCCTTTTAGGTAGCGCATCACTCTCTCAAGAGCACGCCAGTGATCATCTCCCGGGTTTGACACAAACCGGCTTAGCTTGCACACAACAAATGAGATGTCAGGCCTTGTTGCACTAGCAAGATACATGAGCGAACCAATGATCTGGGAATATCTCAACTGATCCCTTGCTATTCTTCGATTTTTCCTCAATAGCACACTAGGGTCATAAGGTGTAGGAGTAGGTGCACAGTCACTGAACCCAAAGCGACTCAGCACCTTTTCCATATAGTGGGTTTGTAATAGAGTTACCCCACCATTACCTTCTCTTAGAAGCTTGATATTCAGAATAACATCAGCCTCTCCCAAATCTTTCATCTCACAATTTTTAGATAGAAATTCTTTCACCTCCTCGATCACTTTGAGGCTAGATCCAAAGATCAGTATGTCATCAACATATAAGCACAAAATGACTCCATCACCCCCACCATACCGATAGTACACACATTTGTCAGCTTCATTCACAATAAAGCCAGCAGATGTTAAAGTTCTATCGAACTTCTCATGCCATTGCTTAGGAGCTTGTTTTAGGCCGTATAATGACTTTAATAATTTACACACCTTGCCTTCTTGACCATTTGCTACAAACCCATCAGGCTGATCCATATAGATCTCCTCCTCCAACTCTCCATTTAGGAAAGCTGTCTTAACGTCTATTTGATGAACGATAAGACCATAAGAGGCTACCAGGGAAAGCAAAACTCAAATTGTGGTCAATCGGGCAACCGGTGAATAAGTATCAAAGAAATCATCACCCTCTTTTTGAGTATAACCCTTGGCCACAAGCCTTGCCTTGTACCTCTCAATAGTATCATCATGCCTAAGCTTTTTCTTGAACACCCATTTGCACCCTATAGGCTTGCACCCATAAGGATGATCAACAATTTCTCAAGTTCCATTAGACATAATAGAATCCATCTCACTCCGTACTGCTTCCTTCCATAAGTCAGTATCAGGAGAGGAATATGCCTCTTCAATGGTTGTTGGTGTGTCATCCACAAGGTACACAATATAGTCATCACAAAAAGACTTTGCAGTCCTCTGTCTCTTACTTTTCCTAGTGACTATAGTGTCATCCTCCTCTGGATTTTGCACATAGGGTTCCTCAATTTGTTCTATCGGAGTAAAATTTACATGCTCATGGGGAATTATAAATTCATGACAAGTTGTGCTAGGTGCATTTTTCATGGGAAACTCATTCTCAAAAAAATGTAGCGTCTCTAGATTCCATGATTGTATCAGCAGCCATCTCAGGAACACTAGAGTTTATAATTAAAAATCTATAACCCACACTGTGAATAGCATAACCAAGAAAGACACCATCAACAATCTTTGGTCCAAGCTTTTGCTTTTTGTTTATTGGCATATTCACCTTTGCCAAACAACCCCAAGTTCGCAGGTAAGAGAGATTTAATCTCTTCTTCTCCCATTCCTCGAATGGTTTGATTTCTTTGTTTGTTGTGGGCACTCTATTCAGGACATGACATGTTGTCAATATAGCCTCACCCCACCATTCCTTAGATAGTCTCACAGTCTCCAACATGGCATTAACCAAATCAGTTAGAGTGCGGTTCTTTCTCTCTGCAATCCCATTGGACTGTGGGGAGTATGGTGGCGTTCTCTCATGAATAATTACATGCACCATGCAAAATTCAGAAAATTCATTTGAGAAATATTCTCCCCCACGATCGGACTGCAAATGCTTGATTTTCTTCTCAAGGTGATTTTCTACCTCAGCTTTATAGACCTTAAAATAATGCAATGCTTCATCTTTTGTTTTCAGCAAATACACGTAGCAAAATCTAGTGCAATCATCTATAAAAGTCATGAAATATCGTCTACCGCCTTTAGTCAATTCACCATTCATTTCACATAAATCAGAATGAACGAGTTCTAATGGTGCCAAGCTCCTCGCCTCAGCAGCCTTATGAGGCTTGCACGGTTGCTTTGATTGCACACACACCTAGCACTTAGAATCTTTGACTAAGTTAAACTTCGGGATTAAATTCAGATTTGCAAGCCTCATGAGACAGCCAAAATTAATGCGACAAAGTCGTGAATGCCATATATTCGACTCATCCGAAACAATAACATTGTTTACTACTTTATTACACACATCATCAAGCAAAAATCCCTTATCCAACAAATGTTCCATGTCTCGACACAACACATTTATTGGACTCAAGCACAATTTTAAAGCCATCGCGACACATCTGAGAAGCGCTAACAAGATTCTTCTTGATGGAGGGGACATGCTGCACGTTCTTTAATAGCACCGTCTTTCCTGAAGTAAACTTCAAAACGACCGTACCAGCACCAAGAACACGCACATGCGAACTGTTTTCCATCAGCAAGGCTCCACTTCTGCCGGCCTGATAGGAAATAAATAAAGAAACATCAGCACACACATGAATATTAGCACCACTGTCCATCCACCACTCAGGTGAAAGACAAACTGAAAGAACAAAGGGTAAAGAATTACCATACCCAGATGTTCCTCCTCCAGTCTCGCTAATGACCACATTTGCTGATTTCTTTTCTTGCTTGTATTTGCGGTCTGGGCACGCACTTGCCCAATGCTCATCACTCCCGCAAACAACGCATCCTCCACCTTTCTTGTTGTTTTTCTTCTTAAACTGTGCAGTCTGCTTAGGCTTTGCATTGTTGTTCTTTTGCATGTTCTTTTTCTTTTTATTACGAGATGCAAATGAGTTTTTCTTCTGCACCATATTGGCAGCGGAAGACTCAACTCTTTTTCCACGGTTGTCTTTTGCTCTCGCCCTCTCCTCAACATCAAGAGATCCAATAAGCTCAGCCACGCTAAACTCTTGTCTCTTGTGTTTTAGAGAAGTAGCAAAATCCCTCCAAGAAGGTGGCAACTTAGCGATTATACCGCCGGCCACAAACTTGTCGGGCAATAGACACGGGAAATGTTCTAGTTCCTTCGCTAGCGCCTGTATCTCATGAGCCTGTTCGACCATAGAACGGTTTTCAACCATTTTGTAGTCATACAGCTACTCCATAAGGTACAGCTCACTGCCAGCATCGGAAACCCTAAACTTTGCCTCAAGAGCATCCCATAATTCTTTGCTTGATGTGCAAGATATATAGTTTTTCTCATACTTGGGATGAAGTGCACTAATCACGGCGCCTCAAAACAAGTTATCAGTAGCCAAGAACTTTCGCTCCTCCTCAGGAGTAAACTGTTCATGCTTCCCCTGTGTGGCGTGATAGCAGTTCATCGCAGTCAACCACAATACCATCTTTGCACGCCATATCATAAAATTCTTGCCATCAAAATTATTCGGCTTCAAAGCGGCAGCAAAACCACTGACAGAAAATTGCCTAACATTAGGTTTTTGGATTGTTAGGATTTTAGGCATTTTTATTATTAGTTTAATCTAGAAATATAACATCAGCAGGTTCGTGACAGCATATATGTGCATGTGTATATTTCTTATGAACGCTACAGCATGCATAGATGACATACTTATTGATACAGTAAGAATACAAAATATAGTAATCATAGAGATTAGACTGTACCCAGCGGAGGGTCCCATGCCGAGGGCATCGGAGGCTCCATTCGCACTAGTCGACATTGTGCGTTGCTCGAAGTCGCGGACCACAGTCGATGCAGGAAGATGTTCACAGTGCAGTTCCACGAACGGATCACCAGGAAAAAGAAGAAGACGCCTCAATGTTCTAGAGAGAGAGGACTGATCCAAGAGCGATCTCCAGGAAGAAGATGTACGAGCAGTCGCGGATCGCTCCCCAAAAACCTAATCGCCGCGCTCACCCCGTGCAGGATTCTCAGGCGGACGAGGGTTCCGGAGGCACCTGCTCTCCTGCTCCTCCGTGCGCGCAGAGGTACGGGATGGGGAAATCAGAAGGCTGCTGATCTGTGGTTCTCTCGGAGTGGTTACGGAAGAAAATGGGGTCTGGACTGACGGGAAGAGAAGACGAAGGCAGCGGAGAATCCCAGGAGACGGGAAGCGGAAGCGGAAGGAACGATAACTGACGCAATCAGTTCGCCTCTACCATCAAGGAGCGAAACTCCCGAGATAATGTGGATTTAAGTGGCAAAAGACTGCCCACGCCCGCCTCGCCACGGCCTCGGCCCGTGCCTACACCCACGGCCTGGCCCGGCCGGCGGCGCGCGCGTGTGGCACATTTTTATCCTTTTCTCAGCTTCTCAATTTAGATGAATAATTTCCAACCATATAAGCTGAGTCAGCGTGCAGTCAAAATCCCGTATGGTATTAAACCATACAACATTTAATGTTATGCACCATAGAGTTTTATTTGATTATTAAATATTATATGGGCCAAGCCCATATTATATCCAACATGTGTGTGTGACTCAACTCTATCTATGTAAATCGCAAAAAAAAAAACTATCTATGTATATATATTATTATTTTGTCGTCTTACGATTTTGGCCCAGCAGTTCCACTCCTTGCAACTCTTCCCTCACACACTCCAACCTAATCATGCATGCACGATTGTGATGGTTATGGACTTGTGGTGCATGCTTCACCGATTATCTTGCACTGCGGGATGTGTAATAATTCCCATAGCTTCAATCTACCCACCAGATTAAGGGTATGTTTGCTAGAGCTTTAGAAAAACAACTTTGGCTTTAGCTCCTTTATAAAAGTCATAAATCATGGCTCTTCATCCACTAATATAAAGCGGCTCTGGCTTCTCTATAACTCCACTAGTGAAAGCCTGTCTTCTCTGTTGCTGTTTGATACCACTAGTGCAGGACTGAGCATTAGTCCCGGTTGGGAAACCTTCTTTAGTCTAGGTTTCCCAACCGGGATTGCGAATCTAGGACTAAAGCCCCCCTCCCTTTAGTCCTGGTTCTGGGAACCGGGACTGAAAGTGGACTTTTAGTCCTGATTGCTATTACCGACCAGGACTAAATGGGCCCCTAGACATTGCATCGGGGCTGGCACGTTTATTTCTGGTTGGTGTTTTGAACTAGTACTAAAGGATTTTTTTCCATTTCATTTCTTTTAATTTTATGGTTTATTTTTAATTTAATTCTTTTTGTTTCGATTAGCTTTTCATATACGAATTCTACGCTGCTAATATACGTCTATATATACGTACGTCTAAGGTTCTATTCGAGCATTATACATAAATAACACACTAAAATATATGAAACTACATATATACAAATATTTCAAGAGGGTGTACATGCATGGAATATGTACATAATATAGTCACAAAAACCTTGTACTCCTGTCCTTGGGATTTCATTCAACCCTAATCTTCAGTCGTATGGCTACTAGGTAATAATTCTTTAGGGTCATAGTAGTACGCGCCTTTGGGATCTATGACCTCATCCATAAGAAATCCTGACAATGCCTCTTGAATTGCTTTGATCTGGTCACATCGCAGAACCTTTTGCTTCCTCCATTCAATCTTCAATTCGAATGAAAGGAAAAGTATGAATATATATACGATTATATATATCAACACAATGGTAATAAATAAATTGTGTATATTTTTACATACTTCGAGGATCTCTTCACTTGTTCTCCTTGAGTACTCCATGAGAAACTCACAGACGTAATATCCACATAAGTTGTCCCCCGATCCCTGCTGTAGACACCACTTTACGAGAAAAAGATTTATCATCAACCAATGAAGCATGATAATAATGAATTGAACTAAATAAAGATGCGGTGACCTAGCTAGTACTTACTGGGTATTGGACTACATTCAGAGGCACTTTCCATTGACCATAATGGCGTTTCTCGGCGAACTTTTTCCAAGCACTGCCCAACAAAATAAATAAATGGAGTTGTATCAATAAAATGGCATAAGAGAGTATACAGAGTGCGAGACCAAAATTACCACTGTAGAATATCTATCATTCCTTGGTAATCTTCTTGGGGTCTTGTCGCTGAGTCAAAGGTCTTTACAATACTCCTAGGCAAATCGATGACTAGCAGTATCTAGTGATAGCTACATGTTTATACGTAGGCATAACTCATTAACTAAAGTCAACATGGAGTAAGCAAAATAAAAATAGGCACAAGACATTAACACTCACTTGAAATTCCAAGGGAAGAGTATCAGTTTCTTGTCATGTTGGTTATCCAAGAACCTAAATAGATTATTCTCCACTTGAGGTCGCCATCTATAATATGGAGTAATTGTATCCTTGAATGTGCAATTCGGATCCATGAAACCAACATCAGTTAACCCTTTTTCTTTACTTTTAGCATCTCATATCTGCATTTATATAGTACAAAAGAATATATATAGTGTGAGGATAACTATATATAGTCAACGAACTAACAAACATGCAAGTTACTTCAATTGTAGAAAGAATCACTTACAGACACTAGCAGATGCGAAGAGATTTGTCGAGAGTGTCCTAGTTTAATAGTTGGTGTAATTCATTGAACTCAATATGTAAAATGTCATAGCCATTGAAGTAATGCTCTAGTCTAATTCTGACAATAAGCCATGCCTCTTCATTGTCACACGCTCTCAAGTACCACTTGTTTAACAAGAACATTTGCGTACCCAGTGATGACATGGACTTAGGGTTGACAAGACTCCTGCCATACTCATAGGTCCGGTAAATATAAAAGTTGGTTGTTGGAATGATCCTCCCCAAATGAGTTATTGAGGTGTGAGACATTTTGTGGCCATAAAGTCTTGGAGTGCCTCCCTATCGATTGGACCGCCTTGTGCGTTTGTACCATCATCCTCAACAACTAGCGGGTCGATAGATTGCTTAGATTGTTGCCCGAGCTATGCAACGTCTTTCCCTGCTCTCTTCGCTTTCAGCGATGCCTTATATGACTTGTCGAGAGAGCGTTCATAGTCCAATAATGGCGGGGCTTATGTGCCTCATGCCGCTTTTTCTCCACTTCACTGACTCTTTTCCTTAGTTCTTGTTGAGCTATGTAGTGTGGCTTTGGCGGGCTTTTCTGAAGTTCCAACCTCCTTGCTTTTGATTATGCTAAACTTTTCCACTAGTTATCCAAATCTTTTTGTGCCACCACTTTGGATTCCTCTTTAGACTTCTCATAAGGCAGCTTCTCTAGAGGGGCTTTGTTTTACGATGGCTGGCTTTCTTCTTCACCAGTGACTTCACCGGGGGCGGGGGCCTCTTTGGGCTCTACGGCGTGGGAGGCGAAGGAGGGGGAGACCGCCTTGGAGGAGATGGAGATGGAGATGCAGCCGTGCCCTGGAACGCATCATCATCATATAGAGCATCATCATCATCCAGAGCACTCTGATGATCATCATGAGATGGAAGAACTGGACTCAGGTTGGAAGACCTGTGAGTACAAAAATGATTGGGAGTAAATGGTTATTACTCGAGAAGCCAATAATTGAGAATGATTAATTATTGAAAAACTATTTCGTTCACTTTCATCTGCACCTATCATGAGGTAGTTGAGGAGGAGGCGACAGTAATGATGTAGCGCTTGCGCCATAAAACGAATGAATGCTCTGCTTGTCCTAGGGTCTTCTCCCCATCACCTCTAGGAAAGTCAAGAGCCACTTCCCTATAGTCTTTGATAACTCTATCCACCGAGACACTATAATAGCCAGGTGGAATTGGATTCCCATGGCTTCTTAGTGTCTTCTTAGGGACCACAGGAGAAACAATACCATGTGCCACCAAGACTATGTCACCGGTATTCCCCATGGGAATGTGCAGTTCACATGGTGTCAAAGACACAGTGATGTCATCCACGGGGAAGTGCTACAATGCGTCATCTTGATTTGGGAGCTCAGTGGAAGCGCAACTGCTTCTTAGCTGAGGGGGGCTAACGTTGACTCCATGCTATGATGTTGACTGCCTCTGGCTGAACTGTAGTGCCACTTGCTATTTGATTTCCTCTTGTATTCTCGCGTCCATGTTTAGTTCTCGTTCCCGCAATTGAAGCACCACCTCCTCTAACCAGTGGATCTGCTCTGCCTCCTCATCCTTCCTTCGCTGGTGGCTTCTATAGGTAGCGGCGTCCTTATGGAAGCCATGCCACCATGAAATCAACTCTTTGCTTCGTGTTCACCTAGGGTGTTTAGGAGTCTGGAGGGCATACATCATCTCATCCTTCTCTTGGTTGGGCACAAAGGCACTACTGGCAGAAGCATCTACAATATCAAAAAGTCTTTGTGCTGCTGTTCTGATTTTCCCACCAACAACCGGCTTCCCGATCTCTGGGTCCATTCAATTGAAAATGGATGGATCCCTTTGGCAAGCAAGTCTACTTCCATTCTTTGCCACTTTGGAATGACACTTCTGCAGCCACCTGATCCCGTTTTATGATGGTATATCTCTGTTGCGCATTCTGTTAGTTCCTTCTCACCCGTTCCTCACCCTCTTCTGAGGTCTGGTATCTCACAAATTTAGGTCAGTCGTCCATCAACTTTTTGTATGGGCTATTTTGACTTACATCAAGAGTCAGATTCTTCTTGACAAATTCATTGTACAACTTCTTCTTCTAGGTCTAGAATTGTGTGGCCATCTTCTTGAGAGCCCAACTTTTAACTAGTTTTTTAAATCTTCACCTGCTGGTAGATTAAAATGTCCAGTGACTGAATCCCAAAGAAGGTCCTTCTCTCGTTTAGAGATAAAACTGATCAGAGGATCATCCTTCTTGTTTTTCCATTCATGGACGCTGATCGAGATCCTATCCCTAACAAGAACCCCACAGTGGTTTATGAACTTCTTTGAATTATTTTTTGGCAAGAGCGATTTGCTGGTATTAGGATCGACTTCTGTGATTATGTAGTGGCCGTCAGGAAGTTCTTGCTCATCTTCAAAATTCAGTAAGTATTGAGAGTCGTCATCTAACTCTGGGTTGACCTCGTTCAGGTTGGGGCCATATTGAGTGCTGGCATTGATAATGTTCATCATGGTCTCATTCTGGTCATAGTCGTCTTTCGGCTCGGCCATCTTAATTACCACAATTATATATAAATGAAAACCATACACTAGTCATGCATATGCAAATGTAGCGGATCAACGGCTTAAACTTAAAAATAACTATATATAGACTCCAGGTGTTATTATTTACATCGAGCTCGATCTGGTTAGGGTTTGCGCCTTGGTTAGGGTTTGGAGCGGATTCATGTCACACTAATTATGAAGATTCAAATTCAAATATATATACCTATAGAATTCAGGGTTATTATTTCACCTTCGTTAGGGTTTGGAGCGGAGCTCGGTCGGGTTAGGGTTTGGAGCAGAGCTCAGGGTGTTAGGATATATATCAACATTGGTGTATATAAATATATGAAAATTCATGTCACACTAATGTCAATATATCAAAATTCAGATATACATATATATATACCAAAAAAATCATAGCACTGATAAAATCAATCCTTTTAACTATGAAGATTTAAATATATTTCTTCAATATTATTTTCTACAACTATATTGTTTAATTTTCTACAATTTTTCTATATATATATATTATAGTACACTACAATATTTCTATCTATTTTTTCTATGCCAAAAAAATAATATGCACATCACACACACTCACTCACTCTCATCACACACACAGTTTACTGATCATCACTCACACACATGTACAACATGATCATCAGTATATCACACACATATATACAGTATATACTTACCCACTCTGACGAGGATGAGGAAGGTCTCTCGATGCCGATGTACGGTGCGGGCGAACGATGGTGGCGAGGCTGGCGGGGTGACGAGTGAGACGAGGCTAGCGCAGGGTGACAAGGTGAGGCTAGCGCGGGGTGACATGAACAAGGCCGGTTGGGTGATGAGCGAGGATGGCACGAAGATGATGCAGTGCTCGATCGTCGGAGAGATGACATAGATGAGGATGACGCACTCCGACGAGGGGGATGACGAGCACACGACAAGGCATGCATGCGCATGGAGCTAGGGATGAAGAACACACGCGTGACGAGGCAGTGATGGAGGTGATGACGAGGACGAGGTGCTCTGGAGAGGATGAGGGATGAGCGGTGAGGTGCGCGCGGGCCGCCGGCTGGCCTGAGAGACAAGCATGCTTGTGCGTGTGGAGCCAAGGATGAAGCGCACGCGTGACGATGCGTTGCTGGACGCAGGCGCGTGGAGCTGGCGATGATGAGGACGAGGATCGATGATGGTGGCGAGGATGATGAAGGTAGCATGGATCCAGATCAGATCTCGGTGTGGGCGAGGATGACGGTAGCTGATCTAGATCTAGGCGCCGTGCACGGACAGGAGAAGCACGAGCCAGTCCGCCAGTGGGAGATGGCGAGAGAGGTGCACGTGTGTGGAGGTGGTGGAGCTAGAGGCGATGAGGAGCGACGGCGGCACGGTGGCTCTTGAGCAAAGAGTGAGATGATGGAGGGGGAGAAGAGAGGAGGCGGTATATAGGGAAGACCTTTAGTCCCGGGTGAAGCCACGCCGTGCAAGGACGGGAGAAGCATGAGCCGGGCCGCCAGCGGGAGACAGCGAGAGAGGTGCATGTGCGTGGAGGCGGTGGTGCTAGAGGCAATGAGGAGCGGCGGCGACACGCTGGCTCTCGGGCGAATAACGAGATGATTGAGGAGGAGAAGAGAGGAGGCGGTATATAGGGGGACCTTTAGTCCCGGGTGAAGCCACGGCGTCCCGGGTGAAAGCCATGGCCTAGGACTAAAGGTCCTTTAGTCTCAGGCAATGTTTTTCTAAACGGTAAATGGTCTTTATACGGTCGCCCTTCGTTTAGCATTTAGGCTGTTTACATGGTGTTTAAACGAAGTTAAATGGTCTAAACAGTTTTGTACTTTAAAAAAATACATATAATTATATATGTGCATGTAAAAAATCAAGTATTCTAGCATTTATACATATTTATCTGAGTAAAAATCAATTATTTTGGTATGTATATATATTTATGCATGTGAAAAGAACAAAATATAGATATTTATGCATGTAACATATCAAGTGTACACATTTATAAATATAATAAACTTAAATATACAAATTTATCCAAACAAAACTGAACTAGATTTACCTCATGTTCGCCTAAACGGTCGTTTAAACAGTTGTTTAGTCGGTTTAATGTTGTTTATCTCCGTTCCGTTTAGGCCGTTTAGGCTGTTTTTCTCGTTTTTTTATCATTTAAACAGTCAACCATTTAATTTCCGTTTACCCCCTAAACAAAACAGTTTACCACCATTTACTGTTTACCGGCCGTTTAAACGGCCATTTAATCCGTTTAAGCGAACACCAGGCTCGGGTGATGGTTAGAACCGGGATTAAAGGTCTGACCTTTGGTCTCGGGTGCAGCCATGGCCCGAGAGTAAAGGAGATTTTGGCGGCCACGAAAACGCAGCCCATCTTTAGTCCCAGGTGGTTGATCCAGCCAGGAGTAAAGGTAGGTTGCAGTTTGGCTTCCCGCCAGTTTCTAGAAGTTTTTCTTTTTTTATATATATTTCTTTTATATAAATGTGTAGAGTGTTGTTAATTGCCTAGTAAATAAAATATTAGCCAAAAAATTACAAAAAAAATTCTGGACCTGGTTTTACATTATTGTACACAAGAAAAATCTGTAACCTAAATTGTTTTGTTTTACCATATAAATATTTAACATGGTGTAAATAATGATCACAATTTCCACCATGTAAAAATGTACTTCTTAATTAAAGTCATTAAAACTATTGCTTTTCGATAGGAAATTAGTTTTCACATCATATTAACATTGATCATTTGTTTTTTCATCACACATTCTCCATAAGAAATCCATCGTCAAGCAGAAAATTCATTTAAACTGTAGAAACTATGAAACCACAATAGAAAAATCTGAAGTCACAATTATTACATAAAAGGTCTAATACATCACCATATCAAGCGGGAATACAATGAACTTCTTCTTGACGTATGTCCCTTGGTTATAATCATGCCATAACCATGGAGTGTCCTCATCATTTAGTAGGATGCTTGGGTTGCTGTTCACTTGAAGGGCGGAATTCCGTCATTCTTTTCATAATCTTCTGACATGTCAGACATGTCCTCGATTCCCATGATGTTTTTTTCCCTAAAAGAACTATGTGGTGCTTTGGCTCATTGTCTGAGACGTTGTTGTTTTTCCCTTTCTTCAGTTTGGTGGACATGTCCTTCACATAGAACACTTGATTCACATCCTTTGCTAAGACGAATGGTCCATCTCTATATCCAAGATTGTTGAGGTCCACTGTTGTCATTTCATACTAATGGTCAACTGTTACCCCACCTCCAGTCGCCCTCACCCATTGGCACCAAAACAAAAGAGACCTTAAAATAAGGTCCATAGTCTAGCTCTCATATCTCCTCTATGCAGCCATAATATGTTTTCTTATTCCCATTTGGGTCTGTGGCATCTATGCAGACACCACTGTTTTGGTTGGTGCTCCTTTTATCTTAGGCTATCGTGTAAAATGTATTACCATTTATCTCATACCCTTTGAATTTCAGGATATGCCATGATGGTTCTCCAGACAACAAGTATAGTTGCTCATCTAGACTCTCGTCACCCTAACATCGTTTTCGCAACCAACCACCGAAAGTTTCCATGTGCCAACGCATAATCCAGGCAATGTCCTTGTGTACCTTGATATACCGATCCATCAAGGAGGAGTTTTGTAGAACTATGAAGTGTGCTTTATAGAAATAATTGTCCTCCTTGCCAATATATGCTTTCTTCACTAGTGTTCCCTTTCTACTTAGTCTCCCCTCATGTTGCGATTTAGGAACACCAATCGGGTCGAGGTCAGGAATAAAATCAGTGCAGAACTCAATGACCTCCTCTGTTTCATAGCCCTTGGTGATGCTTCCTTCTGGACAAGCACGGTTGTGAACATATTTCTTTAGGACTCCCATGAATCTCTCAAAGGGGAACATGTTGTGTAGGAACATAGGACCGAAAATACTAATCTCTTTGATCAAGTGAACTAGAGGTGCATCATAATATTAAAGAAGGATGGTAGGAACACCAACTCAAAGCTGACAAGACATTGGACCACATCATTCTATAGCTTTGCTAGATGCGCTAGATTGATTGCCTTATGAGAAATTGCGTTGAGGAATGCACATAGTTTCATGGTGGCAAATCGTACATTTGGAGGTAGAATACCTCTCAATGCAACCGGAAGCAATTGTGTTATAAGCACGTGGCAGTCATGAGACTTAAAGTTTAGGAATTTCTTCTCTGCTACATTTATTATCCCCTTTACATTTGAGGAGAAGCCAGATGGGACATTGATGTTGTTTAGGCATTCAAACATGCTTTGTTTCTCTTCTTTGCTAAGAGTGTAGCTGGCAGGACTGAAGTACTAGCGTCTATCATCTATCTTCTCTAGATGCAGTTTCTCTTGTTCTTTCATACACTATAGGTCCTGTCTTGCTTCCAGTGTGTCCTTGGCCTTCCCATACAAACCCATGAAGCCTAGCAGGTTCACACAAAGATTCTTTGTTAGGTGCATCACATCGATTGCGCTGCGGACCTCTAGGACTTGCCAGTAGGGTACCTCCCAAAATATGGACTTCTTCTTCCACATGGGTGTGTGTCCATTAGCATCATTCGGAATAGGTTGTCTGCCAGGTCCCTTCCTAAAGACTACTTGTACATCCTTGACCATATTGAATACATCCTCACCACTACGGATGTTAGGCTTTGTTCGGCGCTTTGTCTTACCTTCAAACTTCTTGCGTCTCTTTCTTAGGGCATGATTCAATGGAAGAAATCGATGATGGCCCATGTACATGACCTTTCAACATTTTTTCAAAAATATACCTTCCATGTCATGAAAATAGTGCGTGCATGCATTATATCCCTTGTTTGACTATCCTAAAAGATTACTAAGTGCAGGTCAATCATTGATTGTTACGAAAAACAATGCTCGTAGGTCAAAGTATTCATGTTTGTATTCATCCCACACACGTACGCCTATGCTGCTCCACAAAAGTAGAAGTTCCTCAACTAATGGCCTCAGGTACATATCAATGTCGTTTCTAGGTTGCTTTGGGCCTTGGATGAGCACCGACATCATAATGAACTTTCGCTTCATGCACATCTATAGAGGAAGGTTGTAGATACATAGAGTAACAGGGCAAGTGCTATGACTACTACTCTGCTCCCAGAAAGGATTCATGCCATCTGTACTTAAAGCAAATCTTAAGTTTCTTACGTCATCTGCAAACTTTGGGAATTTTCTATCGATTGCTCTCCACTAGGACCCATCAGTAGGGTGTCTCAACATATCGTCTACCTTATGGTCTTCTTTGTGCCATTGCAGCAACTTTGCATGCTCTTTGTTTCTGGACAAACGTTTCAAGCGTGGTATTATAGGAGCATACCACATCACCTTGGTAGGGATTCTCTTCCTGGGACATTAACCGTCGCCCTCAACATCACCAGGGTCATCTCGCCTAATCTTATACCACGATGCACATCATACCAGGATGCATCTAAATTCTCGTACTTGCCGTGGTAGAGGATGCAGTCATTAGGACATGCATATATCTTCTGGGTTTTTATTCCCAGAGGGCAGATGACCTGTTTTGCTGCGTATGTAGTGGCGGGCAATTCATTTGCCTTTGAAAGCATCTTCTTTACGATAGTCAGTAACTCCCCAAATCCCTTATCGAATACACCATTCTTTGCCTTCCATTGAGCAATTCAAGTATGGCACCCAACTTTTTTTGCCCCTCTTTGCAAGTCGGGTATAGCAATTTCTTATGATCCTCTAGTATGCACTCGAACTTGATCTTCTCCTTTTCACTTTCACATTCTCTCTATGCATCATGGATGGCCTGACCAAGATCATTAGCGGGCTCATCTTTTGCCGCTACCTCTTCTTTAGCTTCCCCCATTGTAGTATCATCGAGGCACCGTATTCAGCAAAACCATGAATAATAATGTTGTCATCATCCCCTTCTTATTCACCATATTCTTCCATTATAACACCTCTTTCTCCATGCTTAGTCCAACAAATATAGTTTGGCATGAAATCCGACGTAAACAGGTGTTCATGAAGGATCCTTGAGCAAGAATAATCCTTCTAATTCTTACATAGAACACATGGGCAGCACATGAAACCATTCTGCGTGTTTGCCTTGACCACATCTATGAATTCATGCACGCCCCTAATGAACTCTAGGGAGCAGTAGTCCTCGTTGTACATCCATTGCCGGTTCATCTACATTACATGACATACACCACATCAAAAACTTGTAATAACCCATATTATACAACATGCATGATTAGTAGTTAATTAAAAGATCTTGTTGACACCGTTTTTTGCACGTGTCAAAATAATCGGAGTGGACTAATCGGCAAGGGGAAAGTTATTGAATACTTTGATAGCTGATGAAAGCCAGTTTGAAAAGATGGTTGTCGATAGCTGGTGATGGTCGATGGAAAGGTTGATTTGGACTCGGGCGTTGCCGATGAGGTTGGAGGTATTATTGTCGATGCCGATGAAGGGAGGCTTGAGGACTACTGCCGATGAAACATGGAGTATGCCGATGAAGGGAGGCTTGAAGACTACTGCCGATGAAACAGGGAGTATGCCGATGAAGGAAGACTTGAAGACTACTGCCGATGAAATAGGGAGTATGCCGATGGGAAAGAGGACGGTGAGGTTTCCATCGTAATTGAGGCGGACAGGGAAATAGATAGGAGTTGATTTCCTTTTCTATATTTGTTAGGGTATGATTCATGTAAGAGTCACGTGTTCCTTAGATATGGGATTGGTGTCCTAGTTGTGTTTGGTTGTGTCTCTTTAGATCAGGGTATAAATATGGAGTAAGGGGCAATGTAATAGATATAATATCAATCAATATCAAAAACTAATTTTTACTCCTATTCGCATCTACTTACTTTTCGGCGACTTCGTCAATTTGCATATTTTTCCTTTTTTACGAGTTCTCATTGATTCGGCGAGCTGCATCGTTTCAGTGCGACCTTCGGCGATTCTTGAGTTCCGCGTGAGCACCTCTTGGCCGTGACTTCCGGGCGCATCGCTGTTGTCAGGACCAAAGTGTTCGTACCTTCATCCTTGTCGATTAGCAGGTCAAATCGACTGGCACGCTTTGGATATCGATTCGGGTATTAGCCCTTTGTGTTTGCAGATCCACTTTTGCATCAACACATCTTTTGGCACGCCCGGTGGGACCAATCAATCAATATGTTCAATCCCGAGATCGATTCAGGGAACATTATCGCAGTATCAGAAGAAGATCTCAAGGAAGAACAGAGGCAGGCTATGGAAAAGGCTGTGGAAGAATACAAGCAGCTTTGTCTGAGATCGTTTAGCTTGAACAAGAGTGGACAAGTCATCCAGAAGCAAGATTTGCCGTTGCCTCGGCAGGTTACCTTTGACTCCAATCCTGGTAAACTTCAAGAGATGGTTAATTCTGCAGTAAATTATGCTTTGATTAATCATTCCAATGTGCTGTCCAATACTGTTCATAATGCTGTGGTTCGAACTCTCAAAGAAGGACAAGCGGCACCACATTACGTTGGGCCTGCCTATCATCAACCAGAGCTGGCATCTGTCAAAACTCCATCGGCTCCTTCGGCCGTTGTGGGTACAGAAGTTACTTCCCCTCCAGTATTGGCAGGCTCACCTAATATTCAATCTACACCGATACAATCAGATCAGGTACTACCAGGAGGGCGAGTTCAGCTTAATACAGATCTATCGGCATCAGCTATGTCAGGCCCTGTATCTCAGAATAGCCAGATTCCTACTAATTGGTGGAGATATGGCATGCCTCCAGAGTCATCTGCTTTCAATCCTAGATTACCTCAAGTGATTGATGCAGTAGGAAGAGCGCCTATACCATCGGACGTTTCGCCGATGGCTCAAGTGCCTCAATATGCCGCAACTACTTCTGTGCAACCAACTCCAGGAGGTTTCCAGATGCCTATGGTTCAAACATTCAATTCAAGTCCATCGGCGAGCTTACTGCCGATGCAGCAGAAAGCCCCTGCTATGAGTCAAACTGGGGTTCAGTTCATGCCTCAAACCAGTTATAATTATCCAACAATATCAGCACATTACCAGCCATCGGTAAGTTTTGTACCGATGAGTTCTAATAATGATTGGTCAGGACAGTTACCTGTTCAACATACAGTTCAGCGAAATCAGCAGGTTGCAGGGATTCAACAAGGTCATATGCAAGCTGGTTTCCAGAATCAAGCATCGGCAGCCCAGCCGATGAATCCTTTCCAACAGGCTAATGGGCCACAAGTAACGGCAAATATGCCGATTGCTAGAGATCGTGGGCTACAAAGATATGTGGAGGGATGTCAGCAGGCACCTCCTGTAGAAATTCAACCAGTTCGTCAGTAGGAGGCTGATGCTTTTTGGGCCGATAAGATAGCAGAAATTATGAAGGATCAGTTTGGGATAAAGCCCAAGGTCAATACTTATTCTTATCGGACTCCATACCCTCCTGCATACGATTTAATTCCTCTCCCAAATCGGTACAAGGTACCGGATTTCACTAAATTCTCTGGGCAAGATGATACATCAACAATGGAACATATCAATCGCTTCATTATTCAATGTGGAGAGGCAGCTAACAGAGATGAATTAAGAGTTCGATTATTTTCATCATCTTTGTCTGGATCAGCATTTACATGGTTTATTTCATTACCACCAAATTCTATTATTACTTGGGTTGATCTAGAAAAACAGTTCCATAAGTACTTCTTTGCTGGAATCCATGAAAAGAAGCTTACCGATTTAGTAAAATTGAGACAGCGTAATGATGAATCGGTAGAGAACTTTGTACAAAGGCTACGAGATGTAAAAAATAAGTGCTACAGCCTGGTGCTGGATGATCGGCAGCTTGCCGATCTGGCTTTCCAAGGGTTATTGCCACATCTTAAAGACAGATATGCTTCTCAGGAGTTTGAAAGCCTCAGTCATCTTGTGCAAAGGATCTCTGATCAAGATACTAGGGTTTTTGAACCTAAAAAGAACTGGAGTAAAAAGGTATCATTTGTTGAAGAAGTAGGAGATTCTGACTCTGATGAAGAACCAGTTATCGGCTTAGCTGAGTGGGTTAAGAATAAAAAGCCGATATCATGTCCCTTTGGTCAAAAAGAGCCAGAAAAGTTTACCTTTGATATCACCAAGGCCGATAAAATATTTGATCTTCTGCTTCAAGAGGGCCAAATTAAGCTGTCACCTAATCATGTGATCCCATCGGCAAAAGAGTTGAGGAAGATTTTGTACTGCAAATGGCACAATGCAACTTCACACAGTACAAATGAGTGCAAGGTATTCAGGCAACAGTTACAATCGGCTATTGAATCTGGGAGAATTAAGTTTGGTACTTCCAAGGCCCAGAAGCCGATGAAAATTGATCAACACCCTTTTCCAGCAAATATGTTGGATGCCAAAGGAAAGACCAAGGTATTGACGTCAGAGGCTGCTGAGAAAAACGCGTCAGTGGACCCCCAACATCGGATAACTACCGATGATGCAAAGAGTAAGGGTTTGCTAGGAGAAAGCAGTAGTTCCAAAAATCCTCCTCGACCTGGCATTGTGATTACTCATCGAAGGCAGCAGGAGGGTTGGCGTCAACGTAATGACCGATATCGACAACAGCAAGAAATGAGACGTCAGGAAGAATGGAATCGACATAAAGATCATTGGAGATGTCCGTTTTTCATCCATTGCTGGGAAGAAGGTATTAAATTGCCAACTGTTGAAAATTGCCCTGAGTGTAATGGTTATTACGGAGTCAATCGTTCAGAAAGGAGGTTTCAACGTGGTAGTCAGGGTTTGTCTATCAACGAGCCGATCAGAGGCAGAACATCAGTGCATGATCGGCTGGGGGGCAGACTTAGTGTACATGAGAGGCTTGGTAAACGCGCTGGATATTTTCCAAGGAATCAAGAGGAGCTTGAGGAGATGGCAAACGCAAGAGTTCCCGATGAGGAAATATTCTACAGGGACCCTAATATACGTCGTGTAGAACCAACTAGGACTTGTTATCAGCCGGTTTGGAAAACCAAGTTTCCTCGGTGGTGCCCAGAGGGTCTGACAAAGACGCAGAGAAGGAGGATGCAACGTGAGCGTCAGGAGGATTTATACCAAGAGGAAAAATCCTCCAATGAAAGGCCTGGTCATCAGCAGTGGCAGGTAAAACACAAAAATAAGGGTCCATCGGCAGATGTTAATATGGTATTCATGTTGCCGATGGAGTTTCTGGCACTATCTGATAATGAGGAAGAAGTTGTTCTCTCTGATCAAGTAGCTCAGCTAACACTAGATCCAATGATGGCTGTTTTTGAGAAACCTACCAATGACGAGAGACAGCATCTTAAGGCTTTATTTGTGAAGGGCAGAGTTGATGGGCAGCCTGTGTCTAAGGTACTTATTGATGGAGGGGCTGCGATTAATATTATGCCTTACGTAATGTATCGGAAACTTGGTAAAGGAGATCAAGACTTGACCAAAACCGATATGATGTTGAAAGATTTTGAAGGCAATGTGTCACCGGCTAAAGGGGCAGTGTGCGTTGAATTGACCATCGGCAGCAAAACCTTGCCAACGACGTTCTTTGTTATCAACGGCAAGGGTGCATATAATCTGCTTCTAGGGAGGGATTGGATTCATGCTAATTGTTGTGTTCCTTCTACAATGCATCAATGCCTCGTACAATGGATTGGGGATAAGATTGAGGTCGTCCCTGGTGATTCTTCTTATATCATCGCATCGGCAGAATCAGATACTTATGAGCGAACTAAATGCATATCAGGAGAAGCTTGGGAAAAAGAGTTCCTTAGAGTTGCTGATTATGAAATTCCACCGATCCAAGCAGTCGGTTCTGAAGAGGAGTTTTAATGGATAGGTTTGCCGATGATGGAAAATTAGGTCAAGGGTTCACATCGGCAGATGATTTAGTAGAAGTAGATATCGGTGATGGTGATAGGTCAAGACCTACTTTTATTAGTGCTAAGTTAGATTCCAAGTGTAAGCAGCAAATAACAGATTTGTTAAAAGAATATAAAGATTGTTTTGCTTGGGATTATACTAAGATGCCTGGATTAGACCGATCGATAGTTGAACATCGGTTACCTATCAAATCTGGATTTCGGCCACATCAGCAGCCAGCGCGCCGATGCAACCCTAATGTACTTCCTGACATTAAGGCCGAAATAACTAAATTAATTGAAGCAAAGTTTATTCGGCAATGTCGATACGCAGAGTGGATCTCTAATGTGGTTCCTGTTTATAAGAAAAATGGAAAACTTCGTGTCTGTATTGATTTCAGGAATCTCAACAAAGCCACACCGATGGATGGCTATCCAATGCCGATTGCTGATTTGTTGATTGATGCTGCGGCTGGACATCAAATTATCAGCTTCATGGATGGTAATGCAGGTTACAATCAAATATTCATGGCTGAGGAAGATATTCCCAAGACTGCTTTCAGATGTCCAGGGCATGTGGGGTTGTTCGAGTGGATAGTCATGACGTTTGGTTTGAAAAATGCCGGTGCTACTTATCAAAGGGCTATGAACTTTATTTTTCATGAGTACATCGGCACATTAGTGGAGATCTACATTGATGATGTAGTGATTAAGTCTGGAGATATCACAGCACATTTAGCCGATCTGCGAAAAATACTGGAGTGCACAAGGAAGCATGGATTGAAGATGAATCCTAATAAATGTGCATTCGGTGTATCGGCAGGACAATTCTTGGGTTTTATGGTGCATCAGCGGGGCATTGAAATCAGTAGGAAGTCTATTGATGCAATTAACAAGGTAATTGCTCCTGCCAATAAGACTGAATTGCAATCTTTGATCGGTAAGATTAATTTCATTAGAAGATTCATATCTAATCTGTCGGGTAAGATCAAGGCTTTCAGCCCACTACTTAAATTGAAAGCTGATCAGGAGTTTGTATGGGGAGTTGAACAGCAATTAGCCCTTGATGAAATTAAGAAATATTTATCAAATCCTCCAGTGCTAGTTCCACCTCAACATGGGAAGCCTTTCAGGTTATATTTGTCAGCTGATGATACAGTTATCGGTTCAGCTCTTATTCAAGAATTTGAAGGGAAAGAACGTGTTATTTATTATTTGAGCAGAAGATTAGTGGATGCTGAGACGAGGTATTCGGCTATCGAGAAATTGTGTCTGTGCTTATACTTTTCTTGTGTCAAATTAAGGCATTATTTGTTATCTGCCGAATGTACGGTCATATGCAAAGACGATGTGGTCAAGTATATGCTGTCGATGCCGATATTAAGTGGTAGAATCGGCAAATGGATTTTAGCATTATCAGAATTTGAACTACGCTACAAATCAACTAAGGCAGTTAAAGGGCAAGTGATGGCTGATTTTGTCACTCAGCATTGTAATACGGTGGATTCTCTGGGGATTGCTCCCTGGACACTTTTCTTCGATGGGTCCACATGTGGTGAAGGAGCAGGTATCGGCATTGTGTTAATTTCACCTCAAGGAAAGAAGTATGAGTTTTCATTGCCGATTGTTGCTACAGCGACAAACAATCAAGCTGAATACCAAGCCTTGATAAAGGGGTTAGAATTGCTGAAGGAGATACGTGCCGATGTTGTTGAAATCTTTGGTGATTCTATGCTAGTTATAAATCAATTGGCTGGAATTTATGAATGCCGAAGTGAAGCTTTGATTTCGTATTATGAAAGGTGTTTGCAATTATTGAAAGGATTTAGAGATTTTCGTCTTGAACATATCTCTCGATTGCATAATGAGGAAGCTAATCGACTAGCTCAGCATGCTTCAGGGTATCAGCCTATTCAGGAAGTGCTAACATCGGCAGTTGATACCGATGACTGGAGGAAGGAGATTGTCGATTATTTAAAGGATCCATATAGAAAGGTTGAGAGACGTATAAGGTTCCAAGCTACCAAATATGTGCTCCTCGATGATGAATTATATTATCGAACTATAGATGGAGTTTTACTCAGATGTGTTAGCAATGATGAATCGAAAAGCTTGATGGGTGAAATTCATGAAGGAGTATGTGGGGCACATCAATCGGCTTTCAAGATGAAATGGATGATCAGAAGGAATGGGTACTATTGGCCGACTATTCTTGAAGATTGTTTTAAATATTTTAAGGGATGCCAGGGGTGTCAAAAGTTTGGTAATATTCAAAGAGCGCCTGCATCGGCTATGAATCCTATAATCAAACCATGGCCGTTCCGGGGATGGGCTATTGATCTCATTGGTCAGATTTATCCGCCATCGAGTAAGGGACATAAATTTATTCTGGTTGCTACCGATTATTTCACAAAGTGGGTTGAGGCAATTCCTTTAAAAAAGGTGACATCGGTCAATATGATTGATTTTGTGAAAGAGCATATTGTTTACCGATTTGGTATTCCTCAGACTATCACTACCGATCAGGGTACTATGTTTACATCAGGAGAATTTGATGAGTTTGCTGTAGGTATGGGAATTAAAATTTTAAATTCTTCTCCATATTATGCTCAAGCTAATGGTCAAGCTGAGGCTTCTAACAAAGGGATCATCAAACTCATTAAGCGCAAAATTGAAGAAAATCCTAGGAGGTGGCATACAGTATTAAATGAAGCCTTGTGGTCATATCGGATGTCATGTCATGGTGCAACCAAAGTAACGCCTTATCAGTTAGTATATGGACACGATGCAGTATTGCCTTGGGAAATTAAGGTTGGCTCTAGACGAATACGTTCTCAAAATCAGCTGACAGCCGATGATTATAATACTCTTATGAAGGATGAGTTGGAAGATGTGGCGGGTCATCGGTTAAGGGCTTTAGTTAGTATCGAAGAAAATAAGAAAAGAGTAGCTAGATGGTATGACAAGAAGGTGAAAGTAAAAGAGTTTGCCGATGGAGATCTGGTCTGGAAGTTGATTTTACCGATTGGGACTAAAAGTTCAAAGTTTGGAAAGTGGTCTCCTAATTGGGAAGGTCCATATCGGATAAATCAGTCTATTCCTGGTAATGCATATATTTTAGAAACCCTCGAAGGGGTTGTGTTTCCCATAGCGTTAAATGGAAAATATTTAAAGAAATATTACCCTAGTATCTGGACAGATGCATAAAAGTATAAGTGCCGATAACAGTACTATCGGCTAAGAATTATGCAAGGGTGTCAATGTCTCATAAAGTGCCGATACAATAAATAAGATTACACGTTCAACAAGGATTGGATAGCTAATATCGCACGCAGGCGAATCTGGTCGGCTTCCTCCATTTCTTTGATATCGTCATCGGCAGCACCCTCCACAGGCTTGAGTTTTTTCTTCATGGCTAAAGCTTTGCGAGCTTGGATATCTCTTTCTTGCTGAAGGGCTTTGACGGCATTGGGTAGCTGGCTTTCTTCTTGTTGAGCATGAGTTAAGGCTGCGTCGATTTCTTTCAATTCAGCCAATAGAGCTACCTTCCTTGCTGATAGATCCAAGATTTTCTGCTTAAGTGCAGCACCCGAAGTCTGCAAGTTGATGATGCCCTTGTGCTTCTCATCAGTGATTTGTTTCAGTTGTAGCATCTCTTCTTTAAGTTGAGCTTGAGCTGCTCTATCGGCAATGCGCTGAGCAGCCCGTTGATATTGCAGTTGGCGGCTTTCTAAGTGAGCTGCTGGGAAGAGTATTTCTTCAACATCGGCAGGGACCTGGCCACGAATTGTTTTGAAAATTGCCTTTGCGGGGTCCGAATCATCTACCAGTTGGGCGGTTCCTTGCTGTAGCAAGTTCAGGAGGGTTTCCAACTTGGATTTAGTCTCTGCCGATATTGTTCCCAGTGCAAGAGAAGAACTTGTCTCCTCTCCATCGTCGTCAGAAATGTCAATGGCAAAGGAAAATAAGCTGTTCGGGGAATCTTGTTCCTGAGAGAGAGAAAAGGAGATCAGTTAGGGGTAAGTATGAGTATTGTAAAATCAGATGGGCTGATTGGTTTACCTGTTTCAAGGCAATTTCCTGTGCTTGACTGGAGGAAGCAACCTGGAGTATGTCGTGTGGGGGATCGGCTGAGCTTGCCGATGGGATATCCTCTGTGACTTCATCGGTGGTGGGCTCTTGAGGTATGATGACCGATGACATTGGGGCAGATGTAGGGATCGGCATAGACCTTTGTCGTTTTGGCTGTGCTTCAGTATCTGTTGAAGCTTTGCGCTTTGCTTGAGCATCGGCAATGATTGGCTGGGGGGCATCGACGCTTGTTGGTTGTGAAGCTTGGACATCTGGTACGTTTGCCGATGTACCCAATTGTTGCTGCAAAACAAGTGTAAGATATGATATTTAACAGATAAAATGTAAAGTCAAGAAGCTACCTCTGAAGGAGTGGTGCTTGATATCGGCGGAATTGCCGATGACGATCCAGTAGCAGCTCTTACCCCCTGATGATTAAGGTTAATACAGTGTGTGATCGGCATAAGTGAAAATAATCAAGGTTGTTACCTTAAATGCTTTGACCAAGGTTGTAGCAGCGGCCGATGGAGTAGCCCTGGATGTAGCCAATTTGGACTTAGAAGTGATGGTCTTGGTACGAATCTTCTGGTGGGTCAAAGCAGCTAAGGTGGGAGCGTTGTAGCCGATCGGCGATGTTGGGGAAACAGGCCGGAGATTGAAGGGTTTCCCACTTTTACTCACCGATGGTGCTGGGTTGTTAACCTGTTACAAGAGAGTCAGTTACTGATATATGAAAGGAAAAGCAGAAGGGAGTTAAAGGAAACTTACCGCGTCGTCAGGGATGGCATATTCAGGGTCGATCATGTGCCGATATGTGTGAACAGAAGTTGCGAACAGTTGTTCTTTCCACTCTCACCACCATTGCTTATATGACTCGATGATGAAAGATATTGGTGTCCAGGTGGATATATCAACATCTGTAGTATCGGCATCGGGGGAGAGTTGTACTACCTTGTTCCAGTCTGTTCCGCAGGTGATTGTTTCCCTGGGTTTGATCACATCGGCAAAGCAGAGTTTGATTGGCAGTTGCCCAAAAGCCAATTGGCGGGATACTGCCGATGGGTTGTAAAATTCATATGTAATGTTGGTGTTTTTCCCGCTGCCGAATGTGTTTACTGGAATTGCCCTGGGAGTGATGATAGCCATCATGAGCTCATTATCTTGATTCAGAGTGTCATCGGCAAAGTTGAAAAGAAGGGGGAATCTGTTTTCTTCGTCGATATAAGGCACCCAGGCCCTATGATCACGAGAAAGACCATTGTAGAAGCTTTGAAAGAATCTGCCGATTTGGTCTTCGTTGGCTTCTGTTCCAGGAAGGACAATTATGGCTTCACCAAAATTGAGGGGTGAGCGTGTTGCCGATTCATCATCCCCGAGCACATAGTCTTCAGCAATTTCTCGTGGGAATTGTTGAGCGAAAAAGTCCCATTGCAAACGTTTGTGCATATGGGCATTCAGCCACATGTTGATAAACCACCACGGGCCTCCCAGGTTGCCGATGGGTTCGCCAAGCAAAAGTTTCTGAGACACTTGATGAAGAAGATGATAAGTGGAGCTCAGAAGGTATCGGCCAAGAGGAAACCTTACGCCATTAGCCAAAAGTTCAGCTGCAGGGAGGAAGGCGTTGGTTGGTCCTACTGATCGACCACAGAAGATAAATTTTTCTAACCACATATTCAGGAATGTGGCATGTTCCCTCTGGCTAAGTGTCCCGGTTTTCTGGTATTCTTGAATATATCCTGTCCAACCGCCGATGTTGCGGGTATTTACCCTATATTCAGACTTTCTACCATAGATGGAGCCTTCATCGGCAGTTGAGATGTCCAAGCCAGTAAGCATGTGGACATCGGCAAGAGTAGGAGTAGCTGGGCCATGTCCAAACATGAAAGTATTGGTCGTGTCTGACCAGAAATAAGCAGCTGCAATTATCATTGATTCATTTTTCTGCATATCGGCAATAGAGAGCCTGATGCATTGGTCTAACCTTCGTTCTGCCCAGTATACTTGCATCGATCTATTAACCCTCAAGTACCAATCTTTCCACCCTTTGGTGGTTTTGGGCCAAGATCGGAATGTGTCTTTCCACAAATTCAGAGAGAAATTTTGGGCTCTAAAGGGGATTCTGTTAACCTCTGCATTGATCAGATCGGTTGGATCTGGGTTGCCCATTGGTCCAAGGCATTGGACGTGCGGCTGATCGGTTGGGATAATTAATTTGTTGCGCAGTTCCTAAGGTTATGGAATCCAGAAGACAGAAGAAAGGAAAAATCACCAACTGAATGAATTTGCAAAAAGATCAAAGTAAAAGGTAATGGAAGTGGAGCGAACCGCGGGGACGTCGAAGTTGATGGCCATTGTCTTGAGGAAGGTGGAGGTACGAGCCGGAAACTTGAAGTTAGCGCCGGAGAAGGGTTCTTGTTGGTTGAGGTCGCGCGGTTGTTCGTCGGAGTCGCCGCCGGAGAGAGAGAATGCCAAGGATTGGAGGCTGAAGATAGGAAATGAGGGTTCCGGAGAAATCTATTTATAAGCCGCCCAGAATAAGGGTATTTTGGACTTATCTCTATGTCGCGCGCATATAGGTCAAGGCGGTTCAGAGGGATATGGTAACTGTTCGCGCGATAATCAGGGGATTGTACAGATGAGTTGATAACAAGTAATCATGACTTGGAAGGGATATCGATACATGATATTTTAATTCTGAAAATGGCAGCATTATCATGTTAAGATCTTGCCGATGGGTTATTGTTTTGGTATCTTAACCATAATCAAGGCAAGAGTGGTTGGCGATTGTGCGATATTTACTGAAGTGCGTGAATCAAGATTAGATTTGATTGGATTTGATAACAAATCAAGTTTTGGCTTGGAGAATGAGTTACGGTAATCGGGCAAAGGCAAGCGTTATCTGGAGTAAATTTCGGAGCATTAATGGTTTTATACTCCGAAATTGGGGGGCATGTGTTGACACCGTTTTTTGCACGTGTCAAAATAATCGGAGTGGACTAATCGGCAAGGGGAAAGTTATTGAATACTTTGATAGCTGATGAAAGCCAGTTTGAAAAGATGGTTGCCGATAGCTGGTGATGGTCGATGGAAAGGTTGATTTGGACTCGGGCGTTGCCGATGAGGTTGGAGGTATTATTGTCGATGCCGATGAAGGGAGGCTTGAGGACTACTGCCGATGAAACATGGTGTATGCCGATGAAGGGAGGCTTGAAGACTACTGCCGATGAAACAGGGAGTATGCCGATGAAGGAAGACTTGAAGACTACTGCCGATGAAATAGGGAGTATGCCGATGGGAAAGAGGACGGTGAGGTTTCCATCGTAATTGAGGCGGACAGGGAAATAGATAGGAGTTGATTTCCTTTTCTATATTTGTTAGGGTATGATTCATGTAAGAGTCACGTGTTCCTTAGATATGGGATTGGTGTCCTAGTTGTGTTTGGTTGTGTCTCTTTAGATCAGGGTATAAATATGGAGTAAGGGGCAATGTAATAGATATAATATCAATCAATATCAAA
>NW_027096965.1:0-20378 GCF_019320115.1 Miscanthus floridulus
GACCGTCCCCTGCACAACGGTCGCCGCGGACTATGTCGGCGAGAGGTGGGAGCACAAGTGAGATGTGGGGCGGTGAGGAGTTGCTTAGCCAAGCCTGACCAAGTCATTGGCTTACCTGGCTAGGCTTTAGGCCAAACAGGTCGCAACTGCATTGATGAAGCCTGGATAAGGGATAGGATAGGCCAGGAAACCAAACGCACCCTATGTGTAGGTCTAGGGCTCTAGGCTCTATTAAATAGACAAGACAAAAAAAACTGAATCAATAGTTTGTGTGACATTTTATCCATCCTTTTCCTCTTCTTTTTCTACAAGCTCCCTTTTCCCCTTTTATATTCTTATAAACCTTTATTGTTAGATAAGGGGAAAACACAAAAGTAAAGCTTAACTATTACTAGATACAGCATTTATTCAAAACATGGATGATCATGCACTTGATTTATGTTTTATTGTATTGTCTTCTGCCGGTAAGATCTTGTGATGTCCTGTGGACCGCCTTTAACTTATTTTCCTTTGTAGCCATTTTTGGGATGGCGCTCACTTTAATTGTTTGTTGGCATTGTCAATAATGTAATACACGGCTTCAAAAAAAATGTAATACATGATCACTGAATGAAATTGTTATGCACATTTCTGCAGGGTATTGATCAACCACAAACTTTTCTGGATGTTGACGAACCTCTTTCAAAAGCACAAAAGTACTGCTCTTTAGTTTCCTGTACAATGGGAACCAAGGCTTAATTGTTTTGCTTTTATTTCAACAGTTTGGAGAATAATCTGTATCTGACATGTGCTTAATTGAACAAAGCCAAATCCTTTTGTGTACCACATTTCTTTCTGCCTTTGGAGCAGATCCATGAACAAGAAAAATACATTTTGCAGTTGTTTTGACTTTTGGTAAGTATCTGTCCTTGGTAGATCCAAACGGGGTAGATCTGAATGATATAAGAATATTCATTCTAATTAAACAAGTTGCCGATGGTATTTGTTATCTAGGAAAGAGTGAAATTCACGGAGGGTCCTTAAACTTGTCACATGTTCTTAAATAGGTCCATGTACTTCTAAAACCAGATTTCCCCCTAAACTTGCTAAATGTACCAGCAAAGGTCCAAACCGTTTTTGGAAGGCTGTTTTCGCACACGTGGCGGCCACCGTGTCTAGGGCGCAAGGCCCTCGCTCCAGCAGCGGCGCGATGTGACGACGAGCAGTGGCAGGCGCCGAGCAAGGCCCGACCTTCATGCGGCGCGGTTGTGGCTATGGCAGCGGCGGCTCTAGACGCTTTGGAATCGGGCGTCATCACTAGCCGCCTCGAGCGCCCCTGCGCTGTGCCCCAGGCGCCGGACCCTAGCAGGTGGTGGGCGCTGGGCCCGTGCTTGCCAGCCGCCGGCCTCGTGCTCCAGCCCATTCATCTGAACTTGGTGTGCTCCATCCCGATGCTAGAGCCACCTTCGCCGGCGCAGGTACGTGTTCAGGGAGTGGCCGCGCCGGGGAGGAAGGGGTTGGGGACCTCGAAGCCGGGGTTGGGCGCCCAGGTGTCGGCGCCTCGTCGGCGCCGGGCATGAACTGCCCCGTGGACTGCGGCGGAGATACTGTGGTCCAGCCCGCCGAGATGTCCCCTCCTGTAGCGTGTCCGGCCACTTCACGTCCTCTGCTGCCGCTGCCGCCGCCGCCGCCTGCTGCGCGGGGACGGGCGCGCGTCGCGGAGCACGCCAATGCTGCGGCCAGAACCCCGAGGACGACCAGAGCCGACGACGACGACCTGGCCATGCCGACGATCTGCTGGCTGCTGCTGCTAGTGCTAAGTGGTGATCACGACTCGCTAGTCGATCCACTAATCCTTGACTTGGCTCTTCCATGCATGCAAGCACCCAACTACTCACTAGCTTCTTTGTCCATGCATGCAAGAACCGAACTATTCACTCGCCGTCCAACAGGTGGTGGCCCGTATACCCATTCTATTGCGCGTAGCCGCGTATACGCCGGCGATGAAGGACGGGATGCAGCCGGACACAAGGCACGACCGCATGGGCGGTTGCTCGCCCACCGGCGAGAAGTTGCCTGCGATCTGCACGGCCAGGTTCGAGACCCAGGGCATAGCGCAGAGGCGCGAAGTTGCCGGCGATCATCACGGCCGGGTCCGTCACGCAGGACATAGCCTATCCTCGCCGCCGCCACGAAGGTCAGCCCGGCCATGCTCAGCGCCTGCCACTGCTTGTCACCGCGCCACGCTGCCGCGGGAGCGCAGGCCTTGCGCCCTAGACACGTGGCTGCCACGTGTGCGAAAACAGCCTTTCAAAACTGGTTTGGATCTTTGCTGATACATTTAGCAAGGATAGGGATCCGAAAATCTGGCTTTAGAGAACGCATGACAAGTGTAAGGACCCTCGGTGGATTTCACTCTCTAGGAAATGCCAGTGAATCATCAGATGTGCTGAAGAGCACAATAAGCGGGAAAGTTTTTTTTTTTTTTTTTTTGTGTGTGTGTGTGTGTGTGTGTGTGAAGTAAATAAGCGAGAGAACTTGGGACTGAATGGCAGCAATCACTCATCTGAAAGAAGAATATTTGGTCACCAGATATAAGCGAGAAAATCAGAATGGGACTGGAATCGCAACATCTGAAAGAAGAATATTTGATCAACAATGGTTTCTTTATTTTCACCTTGATCAGGTGAATTAGAATTTACATTCAATAAAAACCCAATGACAAATCAGAGACGAAGAACCGTCACCCGTCCCTCGCCGTTTCTGGCGAAGAACCATCATCATTGAAGCTACGTGGCGACTCGTTCGTGTTGCCGCCGCTGTTTGTGCTCAGCATCCTAGGGGATTCGCTAGCAGCAATTCCGACGCCGCTGTTTGTGTTCAGCATCCGCGGCGATTCGTGGCCAGGGGTGCTGCCGCTGTCCGTGTTCAGCATCCGCGGAGATTCGTGGTCAGGGGTGCCGCCGCCGCTGTTCGTGTTCAGAATCCGCGGCGAGTCGTGGTCAGGGGTGCCGCCGCCGCCCGTGTTCAGCATCCGCGGCGATTCGTGGCCAGGGGTGCCGCCGCCGCAGCTGTTGGTGCTCAGCATTCGCGGCGACTCTGTGTGCCGAGAGGGCGACTGCGGTTCGGTGCCCGGATCGGCCGCCTGGTGCTCCTCTTCCTCCAGCACAAGTTGGGACGGCAGGGACTTGCGGCGATCTTGGCACTGCTCAGCCTCCAGCTCCGCATCCTCGTCATCGTCGGCGTCGACGTCGTAATCATCTTCTTCCTCGATGTCCTCGTCGTCGTCAAGGTTGACGACGTCCTGCATGTTGAGCTGGTGGTACTCGACGATCTCACGCAGGAACCGGTTCTCGCGGGCGTACACCGTGTTCTCGTGCGCCAGCCGCGCCTTCTCCGCGAGCAGCGTCTCCAGCTGCTGCCGTATCTGACAGTAAAACGACGAGCGACGGCAGGAATGACATGTGAGTATTTCACTTCCACCTCACCATTTGGCATTTGCCGACTGGTTGCAGAGGCCGGTCGATCGGGCACGTACCAGGTCCTCGTCGGCGTCGGCGTCGTGGTTGCCGTCCCGGAGCAGCCGATTCTCCTCCTCCAGCTGCGCGCACCGCTCCTTGGAGAAGGCCAGGTCGGCCTTCAACGTCTTGAGTTCCCGCTGCAGCAGCTTCACCTTGGTGGCCATGGCGTTCGCTACCTGAGGGAGGGGCACATGCACATGCCAATGTGGGATCTTCTTTCGTATTCGCAGGCAGCAGAAAGTATTGCGCTCTTCTAACTAGCGGCCGCAGCAGCATCCTCCTAATGGCTAACGTGCAAAACGGGAGGGCACCTTACGTCGCGAGAGGCCTTGATTTGAGGCGACTCCGTGTCGGCCAGCATCGGCGACATGTCGGGGCTGCCCGGGGTCAGGTTCGCGGCCCGGAAGTCCATGCTGCACGCCTTCCTCCTGATCTGCAGCTTCCGGGCAGCGACGACACCACCGTGGGTGCCGGTGCCGGTGCTGTCGGCCACCGCCAGGCCCTCCTGCTGCAAGCAAACGATATCTCATCCATCAGGCAAGAATGTTAACAAATGAAATGTGCGCGCTGAAAGCCTGAAACTGTGGAATTTATTTATCAGTGAACTCACTTCAAGAACGTCCTTGATCTTCCCTCCGATGTCTAGCTTCCCTTCCAACGATCCTCTCCGTGACGTGGGGCTCTGGCTCTCCGAGCTTCGGACCCGATCGTAGGACCAGCGAGATTCAGAGGTCTGGAAATTTCCATGGGAAAGTTAAAACTGAAGTGAACGAACACGCAGCATGTAATGAACTGGCAAAAGGATCATGTGAACGCGCCTGATGACTCTTTCGTCCGTCCCCTTTTGGTTTCAGACAGAGTTCTTACCTGAGTCTGAGCGCGTGGTGTGCCATTTTCGTCGAGCATGACTTTAGCTTTCTGAGCCACGAGCGCCCAGAACCCATGCTTGGTGTTGGATAGCTCGATGTCGTACTTCGGCCCCTCGTCGTTTAGGCTCGTTGTCGATGTGTAGAGCTGGGTGACAGGGTCCTACAATTGTTGAACAAGCAGATCGTTCAGGGACAGGGTGTGATCTTGTTTGCACAAGAACAATTACATGGAATTGCAAAATGGCATATGTTTTTCGGTGTGATTGGAGCAACGGTGTCGGCAATTCTCTATCAGAGTTCAGAGGCACAGGTGATCCTAGGAGACAAGTGCAAGGAGGAGTGGGAGAACGGAGCGCACCTGCACCGGGCTACTCGGCTCGGCGTCGCATTGGGACGCCGCCGCCGCCGCGGCGGGGAAGCGCTCGCCGAAGGAAGGCAGCGTGAGGTCCGCGCGCGCGGCGGACGAGGCCACCATGGCCTGCGCGGCCAGGCGAGAGGAGCGGTCGGGGCGGCGGCTGTCGTCCGCGAACCGCGTGGCGCGCGGGGACGCGATGGCCGGCGACGCGGAGCCGCCCGACGACGTCTGGCGGTGGTCCTCCACGAAGGTGGCCGACCGCTGGATGCCCTGTTTCCGACGGTACGCCATCGATCACCAAGGCGTCGCGCGCGGTGGTCGCACGCGGACGGGGGAGGAGCGGGACCCTGCCGCTCTGCGCACCGTTTCTTGGGTGGGGCGAGCTCCTAGGCGACGACGAGCTCTTTCCGGGGCTCCCGTTCCGCGGGCCGGGAGCCGTGGGTGTGTCGTGGTCGTTATTTGGTAACGAACTCTGCCCGCGTTTTCAGGCGCGCGAGTTTCTGTAGCGTGGCATGGTGACCGGCAAGGAGCTATGCATGGTTGCATACAAACATGGAATGGAATGACCAAGTCAGCGTTGTTACTCTGACACTTGCACGGATGGCAATTTTTTTTAACGCTAAATGGCAAAAAAAATTTAGATAATGTTAAAAAAATATTCAAGGTTCAGTCATCCCGTCGATGATATAAGAAAAAATTCACCAAAGATAGGCATATATGACCTAAGAGTATATAACTAATACATCTACTACGTAAGGTACATAGTAACAACAACAACAACAACAACAACCTCCAACATGCCATCATATAGTTAAACTTTTACGTCTTTTTTTTACAACATCCTCTCCAAAAAAGTCAATATCACCACAAATACAGATGAAAAGCAGAACCTAAGCTGAGCCAGATGAACAACACATCCTAAGACTAAGCTATGACCAGCCCGAGAAACCAACACCACACTCCTCCACAAAAAGAGGGCATTATAAATCCAACAGAAACACTAAGCATTATTGGAGACACTAGATAATGGAATCGAGCAATAGAAAGTTTGTTTCCCATGGTGGAAGATAAACACCATTGAACAATGACGAACATTACATCTCCATCACCTCATGACCCAAGCTCATAGTGCAAGCTCTCCGAGGAGAGAATGACATCCGAAGACATCATCACTACACGACCGAATAAAGCGGTATTAATTTTTTTTGTCCAAATGGATCCACACAACAAGAAAGTGAGTAGAGGCCTCGAGGATGCCTTAAGTGTGTGTCGATGCGGGACCCACAGGATACCCCGCAAGGGAGAGAGAATATCTAGTTCAACCAGGACTCTCCCCATGTAATCTTAGTAGTATAGCTATTAAGTAATCCTACTAGGAAATCTCATTGTAAACGGACTAGGACTCTGGCCTCCTGACTATATAAAGGAGGGCAGGACTCCTGGGACAGGACACACGACCATTGTACAACACAACACTTGACAATCAATCCAATGCAAAGGCTAACGCCGACTGGACGTAAGGTTATTACTTGATCTACGATCGAGGGCCTGAACCAGGATAAATCGACTGTGTCTTGCATTAACCATCGAGTTCGGCATACGCCGAAGCCCGAACATACTGCCCCGGGTACCCCCGTGGCAGGCTATCGGTGGTAAAACATCGACAGCTGGCGCGCCAGGTAGGGGATTTCAGCGACTTTGCATCCGAGAACTCGATGGACCTCGACAACATAATCTTCCCGACGGGATCAACTTTCATCTTCGGCTCGTGGATCTGCGAGGCGAACAACAACGGCAAGCTTCAGGGCCATCTCCTCAAAGATCCAGATCATCATAAAGAATTTCATATTTCACCAACTACAACGGATCAGCTCACCAGAAGATTCGCACAGCTCACAGTATCCGATTCAAATCAGATCTCACGGCCACTCATATCCGATTCGAATTCAAACATCAAGGCGAAGTTTTATCCGAGTGCTTTCAAAAAACCGAGTTCTTTTTTGGCAAGATTCTAGAGCACAACCCAAAACAACTCGGATTACCCTCAGAGTTCTTCCAAGAAGTCGAGTTCTTTTCCATTTGGGCTCGACAACATGGCAAAATCCTATCAGGGACAGTTCGAAAGATCTTTCAATCCAAGATGCGGGATACCACTGACAGGAGCTCAGGAGGGTCTCGTGCTAACAATAACATCCCAAGACTGCATCATCCACTGGCCAGGTTCTGTTCCTGAGGACAGCGGTACCCAACTAGTCGGCACGACGACGACAGCAATTCTACCCTACCAAGAAGGAGACTCGATCTACGACACCGAGGCATCCACTAAAGTTATTAGCAACTCCGACAGCATGAAAACTAACGCCAATAACAGAACGACTCATGCGCGAGAAGTGCTCATGGTTCGACGACCGCGGTCACCATTAAATCCCCCAGAAGTACCCGATGTCAGATCATCAGATGAATCAGAATCCAACATATCACCTTTTGCCCAAGGCTACGACGGAGAAACAGATAGTCAGAAACAAGCTAGAGAAAGAAAAAACAAGTTGAAGCAAGGACGTCAACACCGTGCTAGGCAGCGTAGGGAAGCTTGGATCAGATATGAGTCAGAATTGGCAGAGTATGACAAAAGAAAATCGCAACGAGAAGTCGAGGGGAGACGCACGGCGAATACACCTTATGATAAGATTCGAGAAGCATTAGAAGAACTCGGAAAAACTTCACATCCCAGTGAGAAGTATGAACAGCTCTAGGACTTGCTCCGACCGACGATCCCGAAAACGCATGAAGAGAGAGCTCGATCAAGACTACCCGCCAGATCAACAACCCACAGGCAAGAAGATCAAAATCAAAGGAAATCCGCTTTCGAAAGACTTGGGCCGGGTGGAAGCCATGACGAAGGAAGTAGGAAGGAACATAATCAAGGCCACCGATTTGAACAACCAAAGAAGACTAGGAGTAGGGTACCTACCCAGACAATCTCGCAAGATTATTCCCGTCAGAACGACAGTTGGCCAGAAGAAGGTGCCGAATCCGAATTCAAAGAAACCAAGACGCACGACAGATTCCCCTGTTTCGCGAACAGGCTTGCATTGGTATGATTACCTCACAAATTCAAACCATCTAACCACTCCAAGTATGATGGCAAAACTGAACCAAGGCAATGGCTCAGAATATATTCACAATCAATTGAACTAGCCGGAGGAGACGACGATATCAAAACCCTGTTCTTTCCCATGGCACTGGAAGCCATGCCTCTCCAATGGTTCGACAAACTAAACCCAGGATCTATCAGAAATTGGGAGGATTTGCAAAGAGCTTTTTGTGAGAATTTTGCAGGAATCATTACACATCCAATCACCCATGCATAATTAAAAGGACTCAAGCAAAAGGGAGGTGAAAGTCTCAGAAATTACTATCGACGATTCGGCGAACTACGAGCTCAAGTGCATGACATAACCGAACAAGAAGTAATTGAAGCTTTCTCTCACGGAATCATGGCTAGGTGGCAATTTCAAGACTTCTGCAAAGAAAATCCGAGAAACAATGAAGAATTCAGACGAACAGTAGAAAAGATGATTACTGCAGAAGAAAAAACACAAGAAAGGTTCCCGGACAGAAACAACCAGGACAACTCGGACAAGCAAAATCATCGAAACAGCAGACATCAAGAAAGAAAACGTAGACCAGACAATACTGTGGCAATGGCCGACAAATTAAAGAAGTTTACCAAACCCAGAAGATATGATGACATTGAAAACATACGTTGCCCATTACACCCTAGTGGGAGGCACACCATCGGAAATTGCTATACTTTCAAAGATCGATACACAAGAAAAGATAGTAAGGAAGACACTAAAGAGGACAATCAGAAAAGAGAAGAAGACAACCACGAGGACAAAGGATTCTAAAAACCTAGGGGAACGGTAGCAGTGATTTTCTCAGGGGCTCCGGATTGCAGAAGCAAACATCAAGAAAAACTAGCACTGCGGACCATTATGATCGCAGAACCGGCTACACCAAGATACCTCAATTGGTCACAGTATCCTATCCAATTCACCAGAGAAGACCAATGGACTAGCGTGGAAAACACGGGCCATTATCCATTGGTTCTGGATCCGACTATAGCTGGTATGACCGTCACCAAAGTACTAATCGATGGAGGAGCTGGGCTTAACATCATCTTTTCAGAAACTCTAAGGAAAATGGGACTACAACTCGTCGGGATGATTACACCAACAAGCACACCTTTTTATGGAATAGTACCCGGCAAAGCAGCCATGCCACTCGGACAAATTACTTTACCTGTTACCTTTGGAACTCCTTCAAACTACCGAACAGAGTTTATCAATATCGAAGTCGCCGACTTCGATTCATCATATCATGCAATCCTAGGACGTCCAGCACTGGCCAAATTCATGGCAATACCACATTATCCGTACTTACTGCTTAAGATGCCAGGACCCCACGGTATCCTTTCTCTTCGAAGCGATTTAAAGCGCGCTTTTGACTGCGACGTTCAGGCGATCCAAATTGCAGCTAAAGCACAAGCTGACAATGGAAGAAAAGAAATAGCCGCAATCGCTGCAGAAACAAGCCAAGAAGAATTAGAAATACTGGCTAAAAAACCCAGTATCATCGCACCACCAAAAGAAGCCGACGTCAAGCAAATCGACTTAGGCACAGGCGACACCTCCAAGACAGCAACTATCAGTGCTCACCTCTCGGCAAAATAGGAACTCGCGCTCACCAACTTTCTTCGGGACAACAAAGATATCTTCGCCTGGAAGCCAGCCGACATGCCAGGAGTCCCAAGGGAGTTGGCTGAGCACAGAATTGATGTTAACGAAGGCTCCAAACCAGTAAAACAACGGTTACGACGATTCTCACCCGACAAGAAGGCAGCAATTAAAAAGGAAATAACAAAACTGATGGCAGCCGGATTCATCAAGGAAATCCTTCATCCAGATTGGCTAGCCAACCCGGTCCTTGTACAGAAGAAAAACACGGACGAGTGGCGTATGTGCGTCGATTACACAGATCTCAACAAACATTGCCCAAAAGATCCGTTCGGGCTACCACGCATTGACCAGATAGTTGACTCAACAGCAGGATCTGCGTTATTATCTTTTCTCGATTGCTATTCAGGGTATCACCAGATCGCACTAAAAGAAGAAGACCAGAGCAAGACATCTTTCATCACCCCGTTTGGCACCTACTGCTACAAGACCATGTCGTTTGGACTAAAGAACGCCGGCACCACGTACCAAAGAGCTATCCAGACTTGCCTTGGGAATCAAATAGGTGAAAATGTGGAAGCATACGTGGACGATGTGGTGGTGAAAACAAAGAACCCAGACACTCTAATTGAAGATTTAAAGCAAACCTTCGAAAACTTGAAGAAATGGAGATGGAAATTGAACCCAAATAAATGTGTATTTGGAGTTCCCTCAGGATAACTACTCGGATTTTTGGTTAGTCAGCGCGGGATCGAAGCCAGCACCAAGCAAATTCGAGCTATAACAGAAATGGGCCCACCTAGGAGTGTCAAAGATGTGCAGAAACTAACAGGATGCATGGCGGCCCTCAACCGTTTCATATCAAGACTCGGCGAAAAGGGGTTACCTTTCTTTAAACTACTAAAGAAGACAGACAAGTTCGAGTGGACAATAGAAGCCGACGAAGCTTTCAAAAAACTTAAAGAATACCTCACTTCATCGCCCATCCTGACACCTCCAAAGAAAGATGAAGATATGATGCTATATATCGCGGCAACTCTCACCGTAATCAGTACAGCAATAGTCATAGAAAGAGAAGAACAAGGGCGCGTGTATAAAGTGCAACGTCCAGTATACTACATCAGCGAAGTACTGTCAGAATCCAAAATCTGGTACCCACACGTATAAAAACTACTCTACGCTCTACTCATTACCTCACGGAAGCTTCGCCACTATTTCGAAAGCCACAAGATTACCGTAGTGACAGATTTTCCACTCGGAGACATCCTACACAATAAAGACGCCACAGGGCGCATATCCAAATTGGCAGTTGAAATTGGAGCTCTTGATATCAATTTCACCCCATGGAAAGCAATCAAATCTCAAGCCCTCGCCGATTTCGTGGCCGAATGGACAGAGATTCAACAGCCCTTATCAGATACAATCCTCGACCACTGGAAAATGTACTTTGATGGATCACTCAAACTAGGCGGGGTCGGTGCAGGCATTCTCCTCATTTCTCCAGAAGGAAAACAACTCAAGTACGTCCTTCAGATATTATGGCAAGCTACAAATAACGAAGTAGAATACAAAGCCCTCATCCACGGGCTACGAGTCGCGATTACCCTCGGAATAAAAAGATTACTCGTATACGGCGATTCAGCAGTGGTCATCAACCAAGTCAACAAAGATTGGGACTGCACCAAAGAAAACATGGGTGCTTATTGTGCTGAAATACGGAAACTTGAAAAACACTTCCAAGGATTAGAAATTTTACACGTCCTACGCGATTCTAACATTGCAGCAGATGTCCTTGCCAAGCTCGGATCAGACAGAGCAAAGGTTCCACCCGGCGTATTCATAGAAGAGCTATCAGTTCCCTCTATCAAACAACCCGATGAAACAACACATGAAATTCAGGCTAAAAGCGTTCAGATCTTGACAATCAACACTTCATGGACCCAAGATTTCATTGAATATATCAAAGAAAATAAACTGCCAGCAGATAAAGCAGAGGCCACACAAGTTGTTCGCAGAAGCAAAAACTACGTTTTAGTAGGGAATAAACTCTACAGAAGAGCAGCATCATCAGGAGTATTACTAAAATGTGTCTCATTTGAAGAAGGTAAAGAAATCCTAAATGAAATACACTCAGGTTGCTGTGGAAATCATGCCGCCTCAAGGACACTGGTTGGCAAAGCATTTCGCACCGGATTCTACTGGCCAACCGCTTTGAAAGACGCTGAAGAGCTTGTCAGAAAATGCAAAGGTTGCCAAATGTTTGCAAGACAAGCCCATATACCAACTCACAATCTTATCTGCATCCCACCCGCTTGGCCTTTTTCCTGCTGGGGGCTAGATCAAGTAGGACCCTTGAAAAAAGCAAAAGGCGGTTTCGAGTACATCTTCGTAGCAATCGACAAATTCACCAAGTGGATTGAATACAAACCACTCGCGAAGTACAGCGCAACCAAAGCAGTTGAGTTCATCCAAGACATTATGCACCGCTTCGGCATGCCCAATCGAATCATCACAGATCTAGGCTCCCCCTTCACGGCTACGGAATTCAAGAGCTGGGCACAAGACTGTGGTTTTAGTATAGACTATGCGTCCGTTGCACATCCAGAAGCCAACGAACAAGTAGAAAGGGCTAACGGACTCATACTAGCCGGATTAAAACCAAGGTTATACGAAGAACTAGTGGACTATGGGTCCAAATGGATTGAAGAATTACCGAAAGTAGTATGGGGGCTACGAACTCAAATAAGCAGAGCAACAGGCCACTCACCCTTCTTCCTAGTTTACGGGTCAGAGGCCGTACTACCCGCCGACTTGATCTGGACTTCCCCAAAAATAGAACAATATGATGAAGGAGAAGCAGAACACACAAGAAGATTAGAACTCGACAGTTCAGAAGAAGTCAGAATAAACGCTACCCTCCAATCAGCCAGATACCTACAAGGTTTAAGACGGCACTACAACAAGAGTACCCAACCGCGATCACTACAAGTTGGAGACTTAGTACTAAGAAGGATACAAAAGACTGATGGACGACATAAGCTACTCAGTCCATGGGAAGGCCCATTCATTGTCACAAAAGTCACCGGACCAGGCACATACAAGTTGATGACCGAAGATGAAAAAGAAGTCAGCAATACATGGCACATCAGCCAGCTAAGAAGATTCTACGCGTAAAAACAACTCAAGAAGAAACAGATATGCAAACCACAAGGGACCTACAATCAACGAAAGACAATACTCTTCAACAACATATGTATTAGTTTATACTCATGATCAATAAAGATGATATTCATCCACAGCATGTCTTGTCATGAACTCCAATGAGTTGTTTTCACGAAAAAGCAAAATGGCTGAAAACATGCCTGAGCATTCTGGCCGAGAGCAAAATAGCTGAAAAGATGCTTGAGCCCGCCGATGAGGGTAGCTAAAAGCTAACACCCGAAACAAAAAGCAAAATGGCTAAAAACATGCCTGAGCATTCCGGCCGAGAGCAAAATAGCTGAAAAAACGCTTGAGCCCACCGATGAGGGTAGCTAAAAAGCTAACACCCGAAACAAAAAGCAAAATGGCTGAAAACATGCCTGAGCATTCCGGCCGAGAGCAAAATAGCTGAAAAGATGCTTGAGCCCACCGATGAGGGTAGCTAAAAGCTAACACCCAAAACAAAAAGCAAAATGGCTGAAAACATGCCTGAGCATTCCGGCCGAGAGCAAAATAGCTGAAAAGACGCTTGAGCCCGCCGATGAGGGTAGCTAAAAGCTAACACCCGAAACAAAAAGCAAAATGGCTGAAAACATGCCTGAGCATTCCGGCCGAGAGCAAAATAGCTGAAAAGATGCTTGAGCCCGCCGATGAGGGTAGCTAAAAGCTAACACCCGAAACAAAAAGCAAAATGGCTGAAAACATGCCTGAGCATTCCGGCCGAGAGCAAAATAGCTAAAAAAACGCTTGAGCCCGCCGATGAGGGTAGCTAAAAAGCTAACACCCGAAACAAAAAGCAAAATGGCTGAAAACATGCCTGAGCATCCCGGCCAAGAGCAAAATAGCTGAAAAAACGCTTGAACTCGCCAATGAGGGTAGCTAAAAGCTAACAAAAAGCAAATTAGCTGAGTCAACCGAAATTTAACTTCAAAAGATCCTCCAGCACTTCGTTCCGAAAAGCAAGAGGCTCGGGGGCTACATCCAGATAGGAATACTTTTTCCTCACAAAAGCACAAGCACCACTCAAGAAAGCACTCGGACACCGAAGTTTGTCGAGGCAACATTCTATACCGAGTCGTTTTACATAGCGCAGGCGAAAGGTTGTTAACACAAAGATCTACATCTAACAAGTCATAGCACGGACAAAGCACTCAACGAATCACAAAGGAAAGAAGAAAATAAAAGTACTCGACAAATCGAGGGGCCTCGTCAGAATAACGCACAGAGTTGTCTTACGGAGCAGAGACGGGAACAAGACAAGGTACTCAGCAAGTCAAGTAACTTCAACCGCACCCATGCAAAGAATACATCGACAAAGATAAAGAATCTTCATTTAAAAAGAAGTGTAATATTACAAGAGGACGCTCAACCAAGTCAGGCGTTGTCATCAGAAAGGGAAATAGCAATATTTAGACTATCTACAACCCTACTGGCTAGATCTTCAACCTCGGGTTCCATCCTTTCAACGGCGTCAAGATATTCTTGGCTTTCAGCTTCTTCTGCTATTTTGGAGAGAGGCGCTTCTGGAGCAAGGACCCGGACCTGGGCTAGCACATTCTTGGTACATACTTGGGCACACCTCTTCGCGAACTCTTGGAAACGAGTCGGAATCCAGGGAATGAACTGCGCCCAAGATTGCCCGTCATCCGCTGGAGTCCGAAGGACATCGGCCACCGAGCGAAAAGATTTCCACAAGGCATTCCAATTCTCGGTAGCCGTCGCTAGCTTCCCGGACAAGCCTTCAATGGTTTTTTGGGCCTGCACAAGATCTCTGTCAGCTCCACGCCTAATCAGCCTAGCAAGGGCGAGTTCTTCCTCAGCATGAGTATTTACCTCCTCAGCTCTATTATGACTAGAACGGACAAGGGCCTTCATTTCATCAATACTCTCCGAGAGCTTTTGTTTCTCAACTCGGAGAGCTAGACAGAACACCAAAGAACAAGTCAGCGGAAAAAGAAGTCAAAATACAAGAAGAAACAGGCAGAACCCGCGGCACCTTTGCATTCATTCTTCGCAGACTCCACCGCAGCATCTCTCTGTTTCTCCGTCTCCACTACCCGGGCGCGAAGGGCTTTCTCCTCCTTTTGGTGCAATTGACGCTCCGTCTCCAACTCAACCCGGCGAAGGTCAAGATCGGCTTTCAGAGCGTCCACCTCCGAAGACAACTTCCTCTCATTTTCAGATGAGAAAAAGAAGCCAGAATGATCACGAGAAAAAGACTAAGCAGAAAGAGGCAAAGAGAAACAAGGCGTAAGGATAGAAGAAAAACAAGCATGCAAAAGAGAAGTGGCAGTAAAACTTACCTGGAGCTTTTCACCAAAAGAAGTCGCGAGGGTCGACAAGCTCCCCCAGGCTGCGGTCAGCTCCGATAACCGATGAGTGGCATCGAACTGTTGCACCACGTCATCAGACAGGGAGGGGCCGCCGGAGGCAAAAGAAGGGGAAAGAGAAGCCGGCTGGGGCGAAGCAGGAGCGACCAGAGCAACCTCCAGGGAAGCCGGAGCCAAACCCCCAGAAAAACCCAGCGCGACGGCCACAGTTACCTCCGGAGCGACCAAGTCCGCGACTCCGCCAGGTAGCTCTGAAGCCCCCGCCGCGACTTCATCAACAGAATGTTGTGAGTCTCGAGGCTCAGAATTCGTTGGCACGGCGGGAGGTAGAGAAGAAGTCGATGAAGAAATTAGAGAAGACGAAACACTGAAAAGTGATAAAAGAAAGCACCAATAAGAACCATAGGAAGGAAGATAAAAGCCAAAAAGATGAAGCAAGAATCTACTCACCCGACTACTTTTTTCTTTGCGAAGCCAAGAGAAGGCCTCGCAGGGGGAACCACGACGGCGAAGACGTCCCCGCCACCCAGCGACGGGAGCGGGACAGCCGACAACGGAGCCGCGGAAGAAGCCAGAGCTGGAGCCGTGGAAGAACTCCGCACCGGAGGAGCAGTACAGCTCGGGGCAGAGGCAACCAAAGAACTCGACCCCGGAGCTTCGGAAGAAGTCGGCGCGAGAGCCTCGGAAGAACTCACACCCGACCTCCGATTACTTCAAAAAAGTTCAAGACTAAAATTAAAAACAAAGAGGAAAAATTCAATGCGACAAGAATATGAAAAACAACTCACCACCGCATGATGAGGGGAACTTCATCATCCTCTTCTTCCTCAGCCAGCGAAACCAGAGCACCTGCTGAAAAAGAGATGAAAAGTACTCGGTTCAAGAGAGAAACATGAAAATAAAAGAACAAAGAGTACTAAATGTGCTCACCTAAGAGCATGCTAGCAACAACTGGAGTACCTGAGGGAGTACTTGGTTTGCGAGGCTTCTTGGAGACAGGCAAGCCAGATGAAGACCCGTCCATTCGCCCCCTCTTCGGGACACTGCGAGGACCATGAGGGACTAGACGAGGAACATACTCTTCATATACATCATCAAATCTGAAAGAAACCCTAGGAAGGGCTGTAAAAGTTTGAGACTTACTAATTGCAGAAGTACCGGCTAGACGATCCCCAGTCTTCGCCACAGCAGGGAGAACATCAAGGGGGATCGGATCAACAAAGTTCCGCCCAAGCTCCTGCGAAAAAAGACAAAACACCAAGACAAGGAAAAGCTAAGCAAGAACGGACACAGCAAGAGTACATAAAGAACTCAAATAAAAAAAAGGATAGACAACTCACAGCTGGGGGCGGGTTGCTGGCCGAGTACTCAGGGACGGCAGGAGGAATGACGCTCACTCCTTTTAGCATCTTCTGGAGACGCTCGAGTACCTCCTCACTGGTCAGCTCAAGAGCTGGGACCATGCGTGAAGGATCCTCGGCCCCAGAATACTCAAAGCCGAGATGTTCTCGCTCTTTCAAGGGCTGAACCCGGCGACGAAGAAAACTTGAGACAATACCAAAGCCGGTCAATCCCTGCTGTTTCAGCGTGCTAATCCTATCAAGGAGTGGCTGGATCGCTTGAATCTCAGCAGGAGACTCAAGCTTCTTGTCCCACCGGTCATTCGCCACAGGACCGGATCCGGAGTGAACAACAAGAGAAGGGATCAAATTGGCAGCGTAAAACCACTCGGCGCGCCAATCCTTGACAGAATCGACCAGGTCATAATCAAAAAACTTGATTTTGAGACCCTGGCGAAACTGAATCCCGCAACCGCCGAGGGCACTGGTTTCCTCGCGGCGGGGTTGAGGTTTCAGGCAAAAGAAAAAACGAAAAAGAGATAGAGAAGGAGGGATCCCAAGGAAGGCTTCGCAAAGGTGAACAAAAACAGAAAGATGGAGAACGGCATTGGGGGTTAGATGGTTCAAACTAACCCCGAAATACCCAAGAAACTGATGAAGGAAGACGGAAAGAGGAAGACAAAGACCAGCGCGGACAAAAGAAACAAAAAGGACAATCTCACCAGGACCCGGGGCCGGAACCCGATGCTCGCCCGGAACTCTCCATTCAGCGATGACTTTGCTTTGGATCAAGCCATCACTAACGAGCTCGCGCAGCTGGTCTTCGCTGGTTGTTGGAGCCGGCCAAACCTTCTGAGCTGCCCTCATGGCCACGAACTCCTGGTTTTCAATCAAAGACAGCGATGACTCCTCGTCCATGAAGGTCGCCTAAGATTTGCTTGCGGTCTTCTTCTTTCCCATGAACTGGCAGAAGCAACAAAGGCGCTAAGGAGGATGAAGCTAGAATGATGGTGCTCGGGCGATAACGACAATGACGGTGGCGGTTTTCTGAGAACTAGGGTTTAAAGGCAAGAGCTGGGTGACAAGGGAAAGGAAGATAAAAGGTCTTTAAATAGATTTCTCAGTGATACAAACGGCCCATAAGGCCCGTTAAAGCACAGCGTGGGAACGCAATGGTCCATTTACCGACGCAGCTAAAACGACGGAGGGCACGAATCCACACAACGGTACAAACCAATGGGCAGATTTCAGACTTATCCGCGCAGCACCACAACAGGGTTATCAGATAGCCACAAGAACAACTCGTTGAACCAAGAAGAAAAAAAGGGCTACCTCACGAGGAATAAAAGAACCCAGTTATGTAAGAAAGAACTCGGTAGTCTCATGAACGACAGGGATCACAACAGAAAAGTCAAAGACAACTCAGAAGACAAGATTCGTTACATTACAAAGTGACTTCAAAAATAGAAGATTACAAATCATACAAGACCCAACGAACTCGGCACCACGAAAAGCAAAGTAGCAAAGAGGAACACGGACACGACTAGGCTCTGGAACGACTACGTGTCCCAAATTGCTACTCGGAAGGACAGACCACCATCAGCTACACTGTTTTCTTCAAAGGACGAACGCAGTGCATCCAAGGCAGAAATCGGCAGCACGGCAGGGCAACATGGAGCAGAGAAGGCCGGCGGGCATCTGTCTACCCAAGACCAATGTGATGCTGGATATGGTGTTGATCTGCACCGGACGGTCTCAAGACAGGCGACGAGGATCAACCCAGAACTGCCGGATGAAGGAATGAAGCCCACATCACAAGACTTCCTCCAACTACCACCACGTACATCCTGGCACAATGCTGTCGTGGGATTAGCCTACCTCTAATCCCTATCACAAGACTTCCTCCAGCTACGGCAAGACACACAGAAACTACAAAATATGCCCGGAGGCTGCTCTACTTCACAAACTACCATGTTCATGACCACCAAGGCTTCAACAGAGTATCCAATGAATGAAAACAAGCACTCCGAGACAGTATTTATAGACCAAAGGATCGGCGCACATGGACTAGGAGTACCAATGAAATAAGCCTAACAAAGGACATAGTGAAAAGACAGGACATAATAATGGACGACTCAAGCGAGAAGAGGCAGTACTCGAAGACGGGCATATTCGGAAGAATATACCAGCATAGTACAACCCGTGAACAAAAGGCATTTACACTCAACCACCACCATACAACTACATCTGACAACAGTAGACTATCAAAGAATACGCCAAGACCTCGCATCCGAGTTCTTCACGAACAAAACAACACGGATATACGCTCGGGGCCTCGACCAACATCATAGCTTAATCAACACTAAGCTAGGGAGCTTGGCCTTTCATTTCGACTACCCCCCGGAAGCTCGGAACCAAAGACAAAGGACCAAGAATACAAGAAGCTCAAGACTACAACGACGACAACACATCAAGACTCTTCATCCGACTTCTTTTCTAAAAGAGAAGAACTCGGAGAAAGCAGGATACATAGCCATAGAATTTTTTGAAGACAAGAATCAAGACCCTCCAACTTTTTGTTCCAAATAGCAAGAGGCTCGGGGGCTACACTCAGTGAGTGCACTTTTTCTTCGAAAAAGCGCACGTCACCAAAAGACTTCCTCAACGCAGATCACTTCAAGACACTATGACAAAAAGAACCCGGAACAAGCCATATTCGAGTTCTTTTTTCATAAAACTTCAACGAACAATCAGAGCAACTTCAAGACAAGATCCTCCAGCTCCTTGTTCCAAATAGCGAGAGGCTCGGGGGCTACAACCAGGTGGATGTACTTTTTCTTCAAAAAGCACTCACCACTCGAAGATCCCAAGAAGCGCTACAAGGATTCACTCCAGAAAGTACTCGGATGACATTTTGTTCCTACTCAACAAGACTTGAAGAAGCAAAGCGAGACTTTCGGAGCTCAACCATGAAGTGCTCGGGGGCTTGTCGATGCGGGACCCACAGGATACCCCGCAAGGGAGAGAGAATATCTAGTCCAACCAGGACTCTCCCCATGTAATCTTAGTAGTATAGTTATTAAGTAATCCTACTAGGAAATCTTATTGTAAACGGACTAGGACTCTGGCCTCCTGACTATATAAAGGAGGGCAGGACTCCTGGGACAGGACACACGACCATTGTACAACACAACACTTGACAATCAATCCAACGCAAAGGCTAACGCCGACTGGACGTAAGGTTATTACTCGATCTACGATCGAGGGCCTGAACCAGGATAAATTGACTGTGTCTTGCGTTAACCATCGAGTTCGGCATACGCCGAAGCCCGAACATACTGCCCCGGGTACCCCCGTGGCAGGCTATCGGTGGTAAAACATCGACAGTGTGAGGCAAGTGATACCCATGGGTGTCACCGCTGATGAGAATGGGTATGATTCCTCACCAACACTATCCATATAACCAACTAGGATCATCATTGAAGCACCAAAGGCATGTGCCTGCCACTAGAATCGGCTTGTAGGGTTGTCATACCGTACATCCGATCACAACCAGCCCAACCTAACCGTCGACACCCAACCAAAAAAGATCGAGATCGCCTTCAACTAGAATTGTTGCCAATGGTGTATATCAAGAAAAAGATAAGAGGCACAGTAGATACTACGAAGACATCTTTTAGACATCACTAATGGCCATCACGGCTGCACGCCAACTGGTGGTGGTGGCCAGGGAAGGGCACCGATTTAGATCTGTTGGTGGCAGTGGGGAGCCTTTGTGTTTGAGTATTTCTTAGGCCAAACAATAGATCTCTCTAAATACCACTAATATGATAGAGTAATTATAGTTCCGTATCCCGCCGTCTCTACACTTTAAACTAGATTGTGATATGTGCCACTCAAGTCCTATTATATATACTAGTAAAAGTTTGCCTTTTTCCTCAATGGCCTTAGGCTCGAGTTCTAAACATCTCTGCTTCGCATCCTTCAAGATGTGAATAAAATTGTGAAAAGTTACACGTTCATTTAGATATCCGTGTTTGATTG
>NW_027096965.1:24878-60000 GCF_019320115.1 Miscanthus floridulus
TCTCCAAAGCAAAGTCGGCATGCCAAACTCGCTCAAGAAGGTGTCCGTGGTGCGGTGCTCCCTCAGGGCCAATGGACATCGAGGTGCTCTTCCTTCGGTGGACTTATGGGCGGTCTGCTTCGTGCGGGCCATCTGTAGCAAAAGTTCTTTTATTACCTCGGGGAAACATATTTTAGGTGATACAACTTTTATCAAAAGGAGATAATCAATTTATAAGGGGAGGAATGCATGACATGAATGAAATGCACAAGTAACATGATGTATGTACGTGCTGTACGTTCTCACAAACTTAGGAAATAAATAATTTCTAACGACGGATTCGGTGGCATACAAACAATCTCTCAAATACGTAACTAATACGTTCTACATGATATCGTTGTTATGTACCTACAGAAGATTCATTTCAGCCCAATTCCCAATGAATGCATAAAAAGCAGTAAATTTTATCTACACGCTCTACACGAATCTCCAGATACGTGTACAACGGTAGTAACTACCCGAACCATCGTCCTATTAATGGCATCGCCTCCATAGACGGAAGACCCATACATGAGATACCTTTGTAAAACATGCGTAGAACATGTAATTACTCCAGCATCATATAAGCATTCACCCTAGATCGGCGGTGTATCCGATCATGCTCTCACAACTCACACTTACCGAGGCGTAGAGGTAAATGATCCATACATTACCACTCAAACAAGTGGCACTCATACAATAGCACGCTGTATGAGCGACGAAACAAAAATATGATGCAACAACCCCAGTTAGTACTTAATTAAGCCACCTAAAGTCCTTAACTGGGCATAAAGGATATGATCACTGGCACACTTTATATTTTGAAAATCACGTTTTCCAAATGCCTTTTTGTTTTAAATACACTTGTGAACAGTAACACGCTAAACCATGCTCTGATACCAGCTGTAACAGAACCGACCAATTATACGAAATTAAGTAAGAAAATCATCCGCCAAAGCAGACGATTTAGCAAACTTAAGCCCGTATAACCCGGTAGTCCGTGAAATCACGAAGGATTTCAAACCAACTTCCATTCTAGCCAAGATCGTAATAAGTTTAGCGGTCACCATCACATATTACATAAAAGTTCACAATCTCAGATATATCAGAGTTTCAACATAGTTATTACAAAACCAGTTCAAATAAAAGTAGCGGAAGTCATTTGTTCAAACCACACACACACTCACGCGGAGTTTAAATATAGTGCCAGCGAATGATCATCTCCAACAAAAGCATCAGACGAGACATAAGGAATGACCATGCCCATGGTCCTAAGCATCACCCATCGTAGGATACAGGCAGTTGATACAGTAGCCGTAATGCATCTGCCCATCTGCAACAAGTGGGAATAAAACCCTGAGTACGAGAAGGTACTCAGCTAGACTTACTCGACATAACCAAAAATAAGTGACACCAAGGATTATGAAGGGCTTTATAGTAGGGTAGCTGACTCATTTGCAAAAAGAAGCATTTTTAGCATTTCAAGAACCTTTCTAAAAGCATTATTGTCAAGTTAATTATTATTAACCTGTCGACTAGATTCGCACCTATACTAGAGTGAACATGTGATTAAGCAGATAATGATAACCAATGATCATTAAACAACTTCCATACTGTCATATTCATTATAACTGTCCAAGTGTTCCATAAACATTTACTACGATGAAGTCACTCAAGTCAAGTGCTCACTATCCAGGAGCGATAGCGATTCGAATCGATTCCTAACCAGCTGGTGATTTATTCCTTACACAAACCTCACTCACCCGCTAAAGTGAGATATTGATCACCGAGCCAACTTTCCAGGTATCTCGAGTTTGCCAGGAACCACATGTACCCGGGGGCCGACCGACTGCACTTTGGTCTTATCATCTCACCCTCGTGTCCTACCACACTTGCTCCGGCACAGTGCGCTGCGAGCAATCTACTCGGCCCGAAAAATCTCCTAGCTTCGCGGTCGGAAGGTACTTTATTCGGCCAGCTAAATGTAAGGCATGCGTTCAACATGACTCGAGGCCCAACAACGGTCGGTCCTTAATCGACACAGACGGAAACACTACAATCCAAAACTCTGCAAGTCTCCATCCGGTCTCAACTTCATTTAACACTTAGTTATACCATGACTTCATAGTCATCCAAGCAGATCCAGGTAACCACCTATAGCTCGCAGGTGACAGGAAATCACCTGACTTCTACCGGTCTAAGCCAGCTAAGCATTGACTCGACTGCGGATACCCGGGTAACAAGGATATAGTATAACAAAGGTAAACAAGGTATAATGCAGCAACGGTTGCAAACAACTCCTAAACGTAATGCATCAATTAAAGTAAAGCATTTAATTAAATCATTGCAAACCGGGAGAAAAATGCTCCGGGGCTTGCCTCTCTCGAAGGAGCTCGGACGGTGATCGGGGCACTCCGGAAGTTCCTCAACGTCCTCCTCGTCGGCTTCTGGCACTTCCTGCGGCTGCACCTCGAACTGCTCCTCGGGCTCCTTGGGTATGACGATTGGGTTCTCGGTTTGCGATCCTGTATGATGCAATGTGCGTAAGTGCTTATGCAATCGGTGCATCGGATGAGATGAATACAATGGATATGTTTGAATGCAAGGTAGTCAACATCATCCAAGAAAATAGACTACAAGCACATGTCATCTACTGCATTCTCTTCTACTACTAATATGTTAATTCAACACATTTTATTCAATGCTTCAAAGATACACCAAAGCTTTGCTAATTTCTTAAACACATAAAGCAATGCTTAATTAAACCCTAATTAATAATAGGTTTGAATAGCAACCTCTATTTTTCTTGCTTAGAAAAATCTTAGAAAATTACTACAGCATAGTATTACCCTAAGAAGTCTACCATCAGATTTTCATGGTGTTTGAATGAGTGGATTAGCCTACACAAAAATCACAAGCTATGGTAGGATTATGAACATAAAAATACTTTGAACTGTGAAAAGTGTCAAACAACAGAGTTAGTATTTTTCTTAGGTTCTTCATAGCATACAATGACTGTACAAAAATTATCACATGCATGTTTTATACAAAGTTTGCTCTCTAACAAAAATAACAAAAATCAGCCATTAAAGGTACTTGAACTACACCTCAAAATTTTCCCACAGCACATGCATGAAACATATTTTTCCTAGGAAGTACATTATATAATAAGATCAACAAACTTAGAATCATATTTTTCTGAAGCCTATAGATTTTTCTACCTATTTTTCAAGTTATCAGCAATAATTATGATTAAATAAAGTTCTACAGAAAAGTATTTCAAAAATGACATGCAATAATTTTCCCTAGTAGATCTGATGATAAGGAACCTAGACAAATTTATTTCAACAGATTTGGAGCAACTTTGAGTACCCAAACATTTTTCAAACCATTTCCATTTTCAAATAATAAAGAATAAATGGAAAACAAATCATTCAATCGCTACTGGGCCAGCCCGCTGGAATCAGCTGGCCCACGGCCGCTTTTGGCCTGCGCGGCCCGAGCGCAAGGAAGGGAAGACGGCCCAGCAGGGCGTCGGCCCACGGCCACTCGGCCTGGCCGGCTGAGGTAGGGGCTACGGCGGCGCTTGCGCTGGCGCGGCGGCACGGCTCGGCCACGAGGCCGGCGGCCATCTCCGGCCACGGCAGGGCAAGCTAGCGGGCGCACGTGATGCGCGGGAAGAGGGCGAATGCGGTAGGGTAGCTAGGCGGGGCTGGAGAAGAGAAGGAAGGTGACTTCCATGGCGGCCGAGCACGGCGGCGCCATGGCCGTCGGTGGCGAGGCTCGAGGAGGCTCTACCTGAGCTCGGCAGGCGACGCAAACACGAGCACAACTTGAAGGAGGGCAAGGTGGAGCTGCGGGCGCGTGATTGCCGGCTGAGGTGGAGGAGCAGCGGCGGACTTCGTCGGCGGGTGCGTGGCGCGGCGAGAGGCAGAGCTTGGGGCTCTCGGCTCTGGCGGAGAGGAAAGGCAGCGCGGGAGGGAGTGAGCGAGCGCACCTGCTCCAGCAGGTGTAGGCGGGCGTGTGGGCGCGGGCGCAGGCCGGCTGCAACACGCGGCGGCGTCGATGGCGCATGGCCGCCATGCGGCGGGCGAGCTCTGCCGCGGTCGGGCGCGCGGCGCGGCGCGTCAGCGGGCAGGCGCGCGGAGGCAGGCCAGCGCGGCGCTGGGCTAGGCTGGGCCGAGGCGAGGCGAGGCGCGCGCGGGAGGCTGGCTGGGCTGACTTCGATCGTGGGCCAGAAGTGAGGCGGCGGCCCGCGAAGGAGAAAAATCCTTTTCCAAATATATTTTCAAGGAATTTTTAAATGCCATCTTTCAAATATTATTTTGAGCAAGAAAATGGCATCTTTTGAAAATGTCCCAAAAATGAAAGTTGATTAGAATTTAATTCTCTACAACTTTGCTTTTATGACCATAGCCAAATTCTTTCTAGATTTTGAATTGTAAGATCAAAGTCCACGTTTAGCTCAAAACCCTAATTTTTGGGAATTTATTTTTGAAGCCAAATTTTGAATTAATTTGAATACAAACCTTGCTCCAAAAATTGAACTAAACATTGCTAGATGATTTACAATAGTAGCCAAACATGTTTTACTAACCTAGCCAGCAAAATTTAGGGCAAAGCAACTCTTAAACAGGTGTATGCAACATTCAGGTTTCACAACATGTTTCAAATGTTTCGAAGCAGTGTTTCAATTGTTATTTACATGATTAGGCATGTATGATTTGGATGCTTGATGATGCATGATATGCATGATTTGCAGTGACTAAATGTAGGCATAACACCGGGGTGTTACATCATCATCCGAGTACCAGTCCTCTACTACAACCCTGTTGCTATGGCTAGGCTCAACTGCGTTGCTCTGACCTGCCTGCCGCTTGTAGTAAGCGGCCTCCGCTTCATCTTCGGCCACTGCAGCCTGAGTGAAGAATGCGTCGTCATCCTCCTCTGCCTGTAAGCCCGCCTCTGCTAGAGCGATGAGCTCGCTCAGTCTGCCAGTGTCATCGTCAGCCCCCTACACTTGAATGCCCGCCTCTGCTAGAGCGATGAGCTCGCTTAGTCTGCTAGTGTCGTCCTCAGCCTCCTACGCCTGTATGCCCGCCTCTGCTAGAGCAATGAGCTCACTCAGTCTGCCAGTGTCGTCCTCATCCTCGTCTCCATCATCACACAACATAATCGGTGATTGAACGGTGCGACCAGCTCGTGATCTATGGCCATCTAACTTCTTCTCCTCATACCTTGCACGAGCCACCTCTACAGCATGTTCCCCGCTGCAACCAATCCCTTCAAGTATAAAATGCAATCAGTTAGCAATACGATTATATTACATTTAAAATCAGACAATGAAAAAAAAGGTTTTCAAGCACTCACTGGCACATAATGTAGCAACATGCTCATTCAAGACCTGCATCTGTACTCTTGTCTCCTTCCTTGCCTCATTTCTTGCCCTCTCCTCCTCTAACGTCATCCGCCTCTCCAATCCCCATTTGTTAAGCCCAACATCGATTGGGTTACAAATACCGCGCTGTCTAGCAAACTCACGCATCTTTTCTTTCTGATGTTTAACGAATAGGTTGACGTAGTTAGGTCCATATCCCCTCTTCCGTGCAATTAGTTGCCTCTTCTTCAGTTCATCCAAGAACTTAGCTTGACCATCATAACATTCCCAACTGTATTTCCTAGTGCTCTGTTCAAAAGAAATATTATATCATATATGTCTTAGCAAAACAAACAAAATACGATTTCATGTTTACCAGAAAAATAACGAACCTCATCATACTCAATCATATGGCCGTAATAATGGCCTATTTCAAGCTCCGAAGGGACTAGGCCATAGTTGGATTTTACACCACATTCGCACATGACAGGAGGTGCTTTGTAGATTACCCGTTCTTTCTTCTTTTCCTTAACCCTCCGCGGTTCTTCTGGCCATTGGTTCTTAGGACCATACAACCACTCATTGAAACGACACTTCGCCATTGAATACACCTAAATAATGAGACATTAGTACATGAACACATATAGCTCAAGATTTTAATACATACACTTTGCACTTACTTCATGCTTGTTTGGACACACAAACTCCAACGTATTCTTAGGGTTTATCACAGCTCGATCTCCGCAATCGCACAGAGGAGGTTCCTCGAGTCGTCTAACTATGGCTAGGTGCTTCTCCTTAGCCATCATTGCCGGAGGGTTAGGGGGGGTGGAACCCACCGCTTGAAGTGCTCACGTGGATGTCTCCCTCTAAACCAATCATCGAAAAAGAGGTACCTAGGATCAAACTTGTCTGCACTATCGATCCACTGAAAGAAAAAGCACCTCTCATGGTTCTACACAACGAGATTCCAACAAAATATTAGTACCATACTTAAACAAATAAAGAAAAAGGATAGTACAAATAATTTCTTACATTAAACCGACTACATGTGTAGAAGCAACGCGCGGCTATGTCCGGATGTTTCGATTGAAAAACATGGGCCGGGAAACCACAGTCACAGTTAGGGACAGGAAGGTCAGGAGGGACGGGGGCATCTTTGCTAGACACGTTGGGGTATAATTCTCGAGGACGACCCCGTTTTCGCCAAAACTCCTCCCGAAACATTTTTTGCATCTAACAAAACGGATGTAATTTAACAAACATAAATCAAAACATCACAAAAAATATCAATGAGAACCATAACTACAATACAACTAATTTCGTTCTAAGAACCAAAAGCAGTTAACATTATACCCTAAACCTATGGTTTCTCATTTCATCCACAACAATGAACCCATAACATAACTACATGCGGCTTGGTTTGCTAGCTTTTTCTATGCCTTGAAATCAACCTACGGTTGTATAATACATATATTGAGGGATACAATGAAACCCTAAGTGATGGCGATTCTTAGGTTCAAAAATCCGACTAATATATACCGAATCGATGCGAAAAAACAAGGAGGTGAGCGAGTATACCTTGCTCTCGAAGATCTACGGATCAAATCAATGTTTTCAAGGTCCAATATGTCGATTCATGAGGTAGAGTGAAGTGGGGAGAGAAAAATCCAAGAGGGAGGAGAAAGAAGAGAAAGAACGCTCGTGGAAGAAGGTTGGGCTGGGGTTAAATGTAGGTGGCTCGGCGCCAGAGTGACTGGCGCCGAGCCCCCTGGCAGGCCATTTCTCCATGCCCAGGAGCTCGGCGCCAGTGACGGTGGCGCCGAGCTCGGCGCCAGTACCAATGGCATCGAGCTAAGGGTTCATTTCCTAAATTCTTTTCGTCAGAAGTCTGTTTGTGAGAAACTTTAAAAAAAAACCAAATTATAAAAAATTCGGCATGCGAACGCGGCAGGGCCGCGGGCGGCCGGCGCTCGACACATCGGCAAGGCGGCACCACAGCCGCATGGGCAAGGGGAGACAGCGGCAGGCAGACACGGCTACGCTTTAGGCTGGTCCCGATCGACCGATCGGTCGGTCGATGGGCAGCACGCGGTGGCACCACACTGCACCAGATCATCCAATGACCTGTGGATTCCTTGGTCGCATAATAGAGACAGCATGGAATCGAGAGACGTACAGCCGGACAGGTCGATCGTCCACCTTGTGCTCGATCCATCCGCCGGTGCAGTCGCGTCGTTGATCTACCGGTACCTTCCTCCAGCTAGCTTTCTCGATCGACGCCATTAGGATGCATGCATGGAGATTCTTCACACATCACGAGAGCATAGTTTAGAACTTCCATGCATGCAATGGTGAATACACGTGCATGTGCATGACCCTTTCATTCCGGTGTTACTCAGGTCTTGTTTAGTTCTTGATCCTAAAGTTTAGTTACTGTCTCATCAAATGTTTAGACACATACGAGTATTAAATATAGACTTAAAAAATAACTAATTGCACAGTATACGACTAATTTACGAGATGAATCTTTTAAGCCTAATTAGGCCATGATCTGATAATGTGGTGCTACAGTAACACATGTGCTAATGACGGATTAATTGGGTTTAATAAATTCGTATCGTGGGTTACTGATGGATTCTGTAATTTGTTTTTTTATTAGTATCCGAACACCCCATGCAACCCCATGTGACACCCGATGTGATACCCCAAAACTTTACAACCTGGATTTAAACACGGTCTTATTGTAAATGTTAGCACTATAGTTAAGATTATCCGGCTCCATAGAAAACTGAACATATCGCTGTGGTCAATCTACTCCGTTCGTTCTAAAATATAAGTCATTTTGACTACTTTGGTATATAAATTTTGATATATATCTAGATATATATTATATTTAAATATATAGAAAAATTGATGTAAAAAAATCAAAGCGAACAAGGAGTATACACACCTGAAAACACGTACTAGTACCACATACTCATGCATATGCATGCGCTATATACGGGTACATTTACTTTTGGGGGAAGAATAGTACTCCTACGTACAGGTATACTCCTGGGGTAGGCTGCTGTCATCAAATCAAAGGGAAAGGAAAGGTACACCTAGGCAGTAGCTAGACACGGCTCTAGCTCTGCGGTAGCATGAGTAGGTCGGTCGGGCCATGTTCCAATCCGTAGTCACGTGTAGTGCTTTGAGCTAGCCGTGGGCCTCTGTACCTGTATGGCCTGGAAGCTAGGCCCATGGATCCAAAGACAGGTCACTGTTGACCTCGTCCACTCTGATCTTTTGAATTAGTTGCACGTGCCTGTCAATCGGAATATACGGATATATCCTTCCTTCTTCATCAATATTACACAATGCATGCATACATGATGAAGCATGGTGTAAAAACCTTTCAGGGCTTGTACGGAACGCAGGAAAAGTTTTATGTTCCTGTGTTTCTTCTGTAAAATTCTACACGATTCTTGTAAAATTCCTGCATTCCAAATAGACTCTCAAGAAACAAAATTCGATACTCATTGGAGGTTTTATGAATATTAAATAATAAAATGGCATGATATCGTACTCCCTCAATTCTAAATTATAAGATGTTTTTGTTTTTCCATTTACATAGCTTTTGATATGTATCTATATATACACTATGTCTAGATACATAATAAAACAATGCACTTACAGAAGTCAAAAAGTTTTATAATTTAGAATGGGGGAGTATAAATGAAAAGAGTTTCACGAGATCAAATGAGTTTTATAGGAATGGAACTTGTGTACATTGTTTTCAACACATGAGCGTCTTAGAAACTGATAAATGAAACTCCACTGAGACTGATCTAACACCACCTCAGCAAAGCGACATGAGGCCATAGCCACCTATTATTTGTCCAATACTCGTCGCCGGTCGGGACAATGTGTGTGGTATTAATTATAAGGGACATGCGTGTTTTCTCAATTACTCCTACACAAGGATTATTGATGCGCACCACATGACACCGTACACACATTGTGGCAGAACCTCCTAAATTATAGGACCCACATGCACTTGTCACTGTCCAATGACCTCTGACGACTATGCATATGTTCCCGGTAACTTAAGATGACGGTCGGGTGTCCTCGGAGAACGACGAATCATCCACGATTTTTCCAAGCAAGATCCATTACAGAGTCATTGCAGTATTACAACAGTTTATTCATTAATTTACATCAGAGTGAAATAGCGGAAGTCTTACAATAACTTAGTTTACAAAACAGTTGTTTCAAACCTTATAACTAAGTACGATTATTATTACAAACCATAGTAGTAGAGTGGCATTAGTAACATAAACATAACACACAAAGAAAGTGCCCTGCCCAAGGACCACACATTTACTTGTCATCTTCGATTTGAAAAATAGTCATGCAACACGGTCCAAAGCAGACCTGCTCATGAGACTCACCTGCAACAAGGGTTAACGAACCCTGAGTACAAAAGTACTCAACAAGACTTAACCAGAATAAAAACTGATAAGACTCAGGAATGCAGGCTCAGGGATTCAAGGTAAGGCTTTAGCAATAAACAAGGTTCTTTTGCGTAAAAGCTCTTTAAAAAGATTCTTTCTTTCAACATTTAATCCTTATCAAAATCATATATGAATCTACCATGATCCGTATTGAGATCATGACCTTCATATCAAACTTTTTCTCAAAACTTCCTCAAGTTTCATTTATTAACTACGATGATGAACAGTGAGTTGAGTCTCCATAATCGAGGAGCAACGATGATTCAAACTGATTATAACCTAGCTGGGGATTCCCAACCACACGACATATGCAGGTCCCTGACCTACATATACCAACCTACCCTCAGATCCTCTAAAACAAGAATGGGTCCGCGCCACCCGAGAGCACAGTACTCCACCAATCCAGCCCATTGCCACGTGGGTACATGCTACTCTCACCATCTCTCCACTCCTAGTGCGCGAGTAGCCATTCTCGTAATAGAATAGCCGAGTTAAGGCTTACCGGAGCATGTGGCCAGTACTACAAAGTCTCACCTCATGCAATTCAACAACGAACGGTTCTTAATCGACACAGGCGGAAAGAACCTGCTCACAAGACATCCATGTCTTGTGGCTCTCATACACCGAGTTCGCTCGGTCTAGATTTATTACTCCACATGCTCATATCTCATGATAACATAAATAACCAGTCGTATCCAAAAATCCATTTATATCTCGTAGGTGACAGATAATCACCCGACTTTTATTGGTCTAAGCATGGCTAAGCATAACTAGGTATTCTCGAATTAAAACTGGTAACAAGGTTGATATGGAAAAACAAGGTTGGTAATGCACCAATTAGGTTTTTACTCGACTCCTAATCACTTAATGCAGTACTGAAAAGCAAAAGCGATATAAATTTGTAAAACACAAGATAGGTGTTGATGCAAAAAGTGGATCTGCAAACACAAAGGGCTAATACCCGAATCGATATCCAAAGCGTGCCAGTCGATTTGACCTGTTAATCGATAAGGATGAGGATACGAGCACTTTGGTCCTGACAACAGCGATACGCCCGGAAGTCACGGCCAAGAGGTACTCGCGCGGAACTCGAGAATCGCCGAAGGTCGCACTGAAGCTATGCAACTCGCCGAATCAATGAGAACTCGTAAAAAGGAAAAATATGCAAATTGACGAAGTCGCCGAAAAGTAAGTAGATGCAAATAGGAGTAAAAATTGGTTTTGATATTGATTGATATATCCCCTATTACATTGCTCCTCACTCCATATTTATACCCTGATCTAAAGAGACATAACCAAACACAACTAGGACACCAAGCCCATATCTAAGGAAACACGTGACTCTTACATGAATTATACTCTAACAAATATAGAAAAGGAAATCAACTCCTATCTATTTCCCTGTCCGCCTCAATTACAATGGAAATCTCACCGACCTCCTTTCCATCGGCATACTTCCTGTTTCATCGGCAGTAGTCTTCAAACCTTCCCTCATCGGCATCGACAATAACATCTCCAACCTTATCGGCAACGCCCGAGTCAAAATCAACCTTTCCATCGATCACCACCATTCATCGGCAACCATTTTTATAAGCTGATTTTCATCGGCTGTCAGCGTACACAGTAACTTTCCTCTGCCGATTAGCCCACTCTGATCATTTTGACACGTGCAAAAAACAGTGTCAACACATGCCCCCCAATTTCGGAGTATAAAACCATTAATGCTCCGAAATTCACTCCAGATAACGTTTGCCTTCGCCCAATTACCGCAACTCATCCTTCAAGCCAAAACTTGATCTGTTATCAAATCTAATCAAGCCTAATCCTGATTCACGCACCTCAGTAAATATCACACAATTGCCAACCACCCTTGCCTTGATTATGGTTAAGATACCGAAACAATAATCCATTGGCAAGATCTTAACATAATAATGCCGCCACTTTCAGAATTGAAATATCCTGTACCGATATCTCTTCCAAGTCATGATTACTTGCCATCAAATCATCTGCACAATCCCTTGATTATCGTGCGAATAGTTACCATATCTATCTGAACCACCTCGACCTACATGCGCGCGGTATAGAGATAAGTCCAAAATACCCCTACTCCAAGCGGCTTATAAATAGATTTCTTCGGAACGCTCGTCTTCTACCCTCAGACCCCAATCTTTGACATTCTCTCTTTCCGGCGGTGACTCCAACGAACAACTGCGCGACCTCAACCAACAAGAACTTTTCTCCAGCGTCAACCTCGAGTCTCCGGCTCGTGCCCCCATCCACCTCAAGACAATGGCAATCAACTTCGATGTCCCTGCAGTTCGTTCCACTTCCGTTACCTTTTACCTCGATTCCTCTGGTCTTTGCGAGTTCATACAGTTGGTAACTTTTTCTTTTCTTTTATTCCTCGGATCCTCTAAACTTAGGAACTACGCAACAAATTAGTTATTCCAACCGATCAGCCACATGTCCAATGCCTAGGACCAATGGGCAACCCAGATCCAACCGATCTGATTAATGCAGAAGCCAATAGAATCCCCTTTAGAGCCCAAAATTTCTCTCTGAATTTATGGAAAGATACATTCCGATCTTGGCCCAAAACCACCAAAGGGTGGAAAGATTGGTACTTAAGGGTCAATAGGTCGATGCAAGTATACTGGGCAGAACAAAAACTAGACCAATGCATTAGGCTATCTATTGCCGATATGCAAAAGAATGAGTCAATGATGATTGCAGCTGCTTACTTCTGGTCAGACACAACAAATACTTTTATGTTTGGACATGGCCCAGCTACTCCCACACTTGCCGATGTCCACATGCTCACTGGCTTGGATATTTCAACTGCCGATGAAGGCTCCATCTATGGCAGAAAATCTAAATATAGGGTGAATACCCGCAACATCGGCGGTTGGACGGGATACATTCAAGAATGCCAGAAGACCGGGACAGTTAACCAGAGAGAACATGCCACATTCTTGAATATGTGGTTAGAAAAATTTATCTTCTGTGGTCGATCAGTAGGACCAACCAACGCCTTCCTCCCCGCAGCTGAACTCTTGGCTAATGGTGTAAGGTTCCCTCTTGGCCGATACCTTCTGAGCTCCACTTATCATCTTCTTCATCAAGTGTCTCAGAAACTTTTGCTTGGCGAATCCATCGGCAACTTAGGAGGCCCGTGGTGGTTTATCAACATGTGGCTGAATGCCCATATGCACAAACGTTTGCAATGGGACTTTTTTGCCCAACAATTCCCACGAGAAATTGCTGAAGACCATGTGCTTGGGGACGAGGAATCGGCAACACGCTCACCCCTCAATTTTGGTGAAGCCATAATTGTCCTTCCTGGAACAGAGGCCAATGAAGATCAGATCGGCAGATTCTTCCAAAGCTTCTACAATGGTCTTTCTCGTGATCATAGGGCCTGGGTACCTTATATTGACAAAGAAAATAGATTTCCCCTTCTTTTCAACTTTGCCGATGACACTCTGAATCAGGATAATGAACTCATGATGGCCATCATTACTCCCAGGGCAATTCCAGTAAACACATTCGGTAGCGGGAAAAACACCCATATTATGTACGAATTTTACAACCCATCGGCAGTATCCTGTCAATTGGCTTTTGGGCAACTGCCAATCAAACTTTGTTTTGCCGATGTGATCAAACCCAGAGAAACAATCACCTACGGAACAGATTGGAATAAGGTAGTGCGACTTTCCCCCGATGCCGATACTACAGATGTTGATATATCCACCTGGACGCCAGTATCTTTCATCACCGAGTCATATAAGCAATGGTGGCGAGAGTGGAAGGAACAACTGTTTGCAACATCTGCTCACACATATCGGCACATGATCGACCCTGAATACGCCATCCCTGACGACGCAGTAAGTTTCTTTTAACTCCCTTCTGCTTTTTCCTTTCATATATCGGTAACTAACTTTCTCATGACAGGTTAACAACCCAGCACCATCTATGAGTAAAAGTGGGAAACCCTTCGATCTTCAGCCTGTTTCCCCGATATCACCGATCGGCTACAATGCCCCTACCTTAGCTACTTTGACTCACCAGAAGACCCGTGCCAAGACCATCACCTCCAAGTCCAAATTAGCTACAGCTAGGGCCACTCCATCGGCTGCTGCTACAACCCTGATCAAGGCATTCAAGGTAACAACCCTGTTTATTTCTACTCATGCCGATCACAAACTGTATTAACATTAATCATCAGGGTGTAAGAGCCACTGCTGGATCGTCATCGGCAATTCCTCCAACATCAAGCACCACTATTTCTGACAAACCTTCAGAGGTATTCCTTCGATTTTACATTTCATCTGTTAAATATTATACCTTACACTTGTTTTGCAGCAACAAATGGGTACATCGGCAAGCGTACCAGATGTCCAAGCTCCACAACCAACAAGTGCCGATGCCCCCCAGCCAACCGTTGCTGAAGCTCAAGCAAAGCGTAAAGCCTTAACAGATGCCGAGGCACAGCCAAAACGATAGAAGTCCAAGCCGATCTCCATATCTGCCCCAATGTCTGCAATCCGGCCAGAATCAGTCGACGCAACTGAGCAAGCAGTTAATCCTCCTGTACGGGACATACCATCGGTCATCATACCCCAAGAGCCAACCACCAATGAGGCCACAGAGGATATCCCATCGGCAAGCTCAACCGATCCTCCACACGGCATACTCCAAGCTGCTTCCTCCAGCCAAGCACAGGAAATTGCCTTGAAACAGGTAAGCCGATTGACCTAGTCGATTTATAATATTCATACTTATCCTTAACTGACCTCTTTTTCTTTTTCTCAGGAACAAGACTCCCCAAACAGCCTATTTTCCTTCGCTATTGACGTTTCTGACGATGATGGAGAGGAAACAAGTTCTTCCCTTGCACTGGGAACAATATCGGCAGAAATTAAGTCCAAGTTGGAAGCTCTCCTACACTTGCTACAGCAGGATACCGCCCAACTGGTAGATGACTCGGACCCCGCAAAGGCAATTTTCAAAACGATCCGTGGCCAGGTCCCTACCAATGTTGAAGAAGTACTCTTCCCAGCAGCCCATTTAGAAAGCCGCCAACTGCAATATCAACGGGCTGCTCAACGCATTGCCGATAGAGCAGCTCAAGCTCAACTCAAAGAAGAGATGCTACAACTGAAATAAATTGCCGATGAGAAGCACAAGGGCATCGGCAACTTGTAGACTTCGGGCGCTGAACTTAAGCAGAAAATCTTAGATTTATCGGCAAAGAAGATGGCTCTATTGGCTGAATTAAAAGAAGTCGAGGCAGCCTTAACTCATGCTCAACAAGAAGAAAGCCAGCTACCCAATGCCATCAAGGCCCTTCAGCAAGAAAGAGACATCCAAGCTCGCAAAGCTTTGGCCATGAAGAAAAAACTCAAGCCTGTGGAGGGTGCTGCCGATGAAGACATCAACGAAATGGAGGAAGCCGACCAGATTCGCCTGCGTGCGATATTAGCTATCCAATCCTTGTTAAACTTATAAATCTTGCTTATTGCATCGGCACTTTATGAGACATTGACACCCTTGCATAATTCTAGCCAATAGGACTGTTATCGGCACTTATACTTTTATGCATCCATCCAGATACTAGGGTAATATTTCTTTAAATATTTTCCATTTAATGCTCTGGGAAACACAACCCCTTCGAGGGTTTCTAGAATATATGCGTTACCAGGAATAGACTGATTTATCCGATATGGACCTTCCCAATTAGGAGACCACTTTCCAAACTTTGAACTTTTAGTCCCAATCGGTAAAATCAATTTCCAGACCAGATCTCCATCGGCAAACTCCTTTACCTTCACCTTCTTGTCATACCATCTGGCTACTCTTTTCTTATTTTCTTCGATGCTAACTAAAGCCCTTAACCGATGGCCCGCCACATCTTCCAACTCATCCTTCATAAGAGTATCATAATCATCGGCTATCAGCTGATTTTGAGAACGTATTCTCCTAGAGCCAATTTTAATTTCCCAAGGCAATACTGCATCGTATCCATATACTAACTGATAAGGCGTTATTTTGGTTGCACCATGATATGACATCCGATATGACCACAAGGCTTCATTTAATACTGTATGCCACCTCCTAGGATTTTCTTCAATTTTGCGCTTAATGAGTTTGATGATCCCTTTGTTAGAAGCCTCAGCTTGACCATTAGCTTGAGCATAATATGGAGAAGAATTTAAAACTTTAATTCCCATACCTACAGCAAACTCATCAAATTCTCCCGATGTAAACATAGTACCCTGATCGGTAGTGATAGTCTGAGGAATACCAAATCGGTAAACAATATGCTCTTTCACAAAATCGATCATATTAGCCGATGTCACCTTTTTTAAAGGAATTGCCTCAACCCATTTTGTGAAATAATCGGTAGCAACTAGAATAAATTTATGTCCTTTGCTCGATGGCGGATAAATCTGACCGATGAGATCGATAGCCCATCCCCGGAACGGCCAAGGTTTGATTATAGGGTTCATAGCCGATGCAGGCGCTCTTTGAATATTACCAAACTTTTGACACCCCTGACACCCTTTAAAATATTTAAAACAATCTTCAAGAATAGTCGGCCAATAGTATCCATTTCTTCTGATCATCCACTTCATCTTGAAAGCCGATTGATGCGCCCCACACACTCCTTCATGAATTTCACCCATCAAGCTTTTCGATTCATCACTGCTAACACATCTAAGTAAAACTCCATCTATAGTTCGATAATATAATTCATTATCGAGGAGCACATACTTGGTAGCTTGGAACCTTATACGTCTTTCAACCTTTTTATATGGATCCTTTAAATAATCGACAATCTTCTTCCTCCAGTCATCGGTATCAACTGCCGATGTTAGCACTTCCTGAATAGGCTGATACCCTGAAGCATGCTGAGCTAGTCGATTAGCCTCCTCATTATACAGTCGAGAAATGTGTTCAAGACGAAAATCTCTAAACCCTTTCAACAATTGCAAACATCTTTCATAATACAAAATTAAAACTTCACTTCGGCATTCATAAATCCCAGCCAATTGATTTATAACTAGCATAGAATCACCAAAGATTTCAACAATATCGGCATGTATCTCCTTCAGCAATTCTAACCCTTTTATCAAGGCTTGGTATTCAGCCTGATTGTTTGTCGATGTAGCAACAATCGGCGATGAAAACTCATACTTTCTTCCTTGAGGTGAAATCAACACAATGCCGATACCTACTCCTTCACCACATGTGGACCCATCGAAGAAAAGTGTCCAAGGAGCAACCTCTAGAGAGTCCACTGCATTACAATGCTAAGTGACAAAATCAGCCATAACCTGCCCCTTAACTGCCTTAGTCGATTCGTAACGTAGTTCAAATTCTGATAATGCTAAAATCCACTTGCCGATTCTACCACTTAATATCAGCATCGACAGCATATACTTGACTACGTCGTCTTTGCATATGACCGTACATTCGGCAGATAACAAATAATGTCTTAATTTGACACAAGAAAAGTATAAGCACAGACATAATTTTTTGATGGCCGAATACCTTGTTTCAGCATCCACTAATCTTCTGCTCAAATAATAAATAACACGTTCTTTCCCTTCAAATTCTTGAATAAGAGCTGAACCAATAACGGTATCATCAGTTGACAAATACAATCTGAAAGGTTTCCCGTGTTGAGGTGGAACTAGCACCGGAGGATTTGTTAAATATTTCTTAATTTCATCTAGGGCTAACTGCTGCTCAGCTCCTCATACAAATTCCTTATCGGCTTTCAATTTAAGTAATGGACTGAAAGCCTTGATCTTACCCGACAGATTAGATATGAATCTTCTGATGAAATTAATCTTACCAATCAAAGATTGCAATTCAGTTTTATTGGTAGGAGCAACCACCTTGTTAATTGCATCAATAGACTTCCTACTGATTTCGATGCCCCGCTGATGCACCATAAAACCCAAGAACTAACCTGCCGATACATCAAACGCACATTTACTAGGATTCATCTTCAATCCATGCTTCCTTGTACACTCCAATATCTTTCGTAGATCGGCTAGATGTTTTGTAATATCTCCAGACTTAATCACTACATCATCAATGTAGATCTCCACTAATGTGCCGATGTGTTCATGAAAAATAAAGTTCATAGCTCTTTGATAAGTAGCACCGGCATTTTTCAAACCAAACGTCATGACTATCCACTCAAACAGCCCTACATGACCTGGACATCTAAAAGCAGTCTTGGGAATATCTTCTTCGGCCATGAATATTTGATTGTAACCTGCATTACCATCCATGAAGCTGATAATTTGATGTCCGGCTGTAGCATCAATCAACAAATCAGCAATCGGCATTAGATAGCCATCCATCAGTGTGGCTTTGTTGAGATTCCTGAAATCAATACAAACACAAAGTTTTCCATTTTTCTTATAAACAGGAACCACATTAGAGATCCACTCTACATATCGACACTGTCGAATAAACTTTGCCTCAATTAATTTAGTTATTTCGGCCTTAATGTCAGGAAGTATATTAGGGTTGCATCGGCGCGCTGGCTGCTGATGTGGCCGAAATCCAGATTTGATAGGTAACCGATGTTCGACTATCGATCGGTCTAATCCAGGCATCTCAGTATAATCCCAAGCAAAACAATCTTTATACTCTTTTAACAAATCAGTCATTTGCTGCTTACACTTGGAATCTAACTTAGCACTAATAAAAGTAGGTCTTGGCCTATCGCCATCACCAATATCTACTTCTACTAAATCATCTGCCGATGTGAACCCTTGACCTAATTTTCCATCATCGGCAAACCTATCCATTAAAATTCTTCTTCAGAACTAACTGCTTGGATCGGTGGAATTTCATAGTCAGCAACTCTAAGGAACTCTCTTTCCCAAACTTCTCCTGATATGCATTTAGTTCGCTCATAAGTATCTGATTCTGCCGATGCGATGATATAAGAAGAATCACCAGGAACAACCTCAATCTTATCCCCAGTCCACTGTACGAGGCATTAATGCATTGTAGAAGGAACACAACAATTAGCATGAATCCAATCCCTCCCTAGAAGCAAATTATATGCACCCCTGCCATTAATAACAAAGAACGTCGTCGGCAAGGTTTTGCTGCCGATGGTCAATTCAACGCATACTGCCCCTTTAGTCGGTGACACATTGCCTTCAAAATCCTTCAGCATCATATCGGTTTTGGTCAAGTCTTGATCTCCCTTACCAAGTTTCTGATACATCACATAAGGCATAATATTAATCGCAACCCCTCCGTCAATGAGTATCTTAGATACAGGCTGCCCATCAACTCTGCCTTTCACAAACAAAGCTTTAAGATGTTGTCTCTCGTTATCGGTAGGTTTCTCAAAAACAGCCATCATTGGATCTAGTGTCAACTGAGCTACTTGATCAGAGAGAACAACTTCTTCCTCATTATCAGATAATGCCAAAAACTCCATCGGCAACATGAATACCATATTAACATCTGCCGATGAACCCTTATTTTTGTGTTTTACCTGCCACTGCTGATGACCAGACCTCTCATTGGAGTAATTTTCCTCCCGGTATAAATCCTCCTGATGCTCACATTGCATCCTCCTTCTCTGTGTCTTTGTCAGACCCTCCGGGCACCATCGAGGAAACTTGGTTTTCCAAACCGGCTGATAACAGGTCCTAGTTGATTCTACACGGCGTGTATTAGGGTCCCTGTAGAATATTTCTTCATCGAGAACTCTTGCGTTTGCCATCTCCTCAAGCTCCTCTTGATTCCTTGGAAAATATCCAGCGCGTTTACCAAGCCTCTCATGTACACTTAGTCTGCCCCCCAGCCGATCATGTACTGATGCTCTGCCTCTGATCGGCTCATTAATAAATAAACCCTGATCGCCAGGTTGAAACCTCCTTTCTGACCGATTGACCCCATAATAACCATTGCACTCAGGGCAATTTTCAACAGTTGGCAATTTAATACCTTCTTCCCAGCAATGGATGAAAAACGGGCACCTCCAATGATCTTTATGCCGATGCCATTCTTCCCGACGTCTCTCTTCTTGCTGTTGTCGATATCGGTCATTTCGCTGACGCCAACTCTCCTGCTGCCTTCGATGAGTAATCACAATGCCAGGTCGAGGAGGATTTTTGGAACTACTGCTTTCTCCTAGTAAACCCTTACTTTTTGCATCATCGGTAGTTATCCGATGTTGGGGATCCACTGATGCGTTCTTCTCAGCAGCCTCTGACGTCAATACCTTGGTCTTCCCTTTGGCCTCCAACATATTTGCTGGAAAAGGGTGTTGATCAATTTTCATCGGCTTCTGGGCCTTGGAAGTACCAAACTTAATTCTCCTAGATTCAATAGCCGATTGTAACTGTTGCCTGAACACCTTGCACTCATTTGTACTGTGTGAAGTTGCATTGTGCCATTTGCAGTACAAGATCTTCCTCAATTCTTCTGCCGATGGGATCACATGATTAGGTGACAGCTTAATTTGGCCCTCTTGAAGCAGAAGATCAAATATCTTGTCGACCTTGGTGATATCAAAGGTAAACTTTTCTGACTCTTTTTGACCAAAGGGACAAGATATCGGCTTTTTATTCTTAACCCACTCAGCTAAGGCGATAATTGGTTCTTCATCAGAATCAGAATCTCCTACTTCTTCAACAAATGATACTTTTTTACTCCAATTCTTTTTAGGTTCAAAAACCCTAGTATCTTGCTCAGAGATCCTTTGCACGAGATGACTGAGGCTTTCAAACTCCTGAGAAGCATATCTGTCTTTGAGATGTGGCAATAACCCTTGGAAAGCCAAATCGGCAAGCTGCCGATCATCCAGCACCAGACTGTAGCACTTATTTTTTACATCTCGTAGCCTTTGCACAAAGCTCTCTACCGATTCATCATTACGCTGTCTCAATTTTACTAAATCGGTAAGCTTCTTTTCATGGATTCCAGCAAAGAAATACTTATGAAATTGTTTTTCTAGATCGACCCAAGTAATAATAGAATTTGGTGGTAATGAAATGAACCATGTAAATGCCGATCCAGACAAAGATGATGAAAATAATCGAACTCTCAATTCATCTCTGCTGGCTGCCTCTCCACATTGAATAATGAAGTGATTGACGTGTTCCATTGTTGATGTATCATCTTGCCCAGAGAATTTAGTGAAATCTGGTACCTTGTACCGATTTGGGAGAGGAATTAAATCATATGCAGGAGGGTATGGAGTCCGATAAGAATAAGTATTGACCTTGGGCTTTATCCCAAACTGATCCTTCATAATTTCTGCTATCTTATCGGCCCAAAAAGCATCAGCTTCCTGCTGACGAACTGGCTGAATTTCTACTGGAGGTGCATGCTGATATCCCTCCACATATCTTTGTGGCCCACGATCTCCAGCAATCGGCATATTTGCCGTTACTTGTGGTCCATTAACCTGTTGGAAAGGATTCATCGGCTGAGCTGCCGATGCTTGATTTTGGAAACCAGCTTGCATATGACCTTGTTGAATCCCTGCAACCTGCTGATTTTGCTGAACTGTATATTGAACAGGTAACTGTCCTGACCAACCATTATTAGAACTCATCGGTACAAAACTTACCGATGGCTGGTAATTTGCTGACATTGTTGAATAATTATAACCAGCTTGAGGCATGAACTGAACCCCAGTTTGACTCATAGCGGGGGCTTTCTGCTGCATCGGCAGTAAGCTTGCCGATGGACTTGAATTGGGTGTTTGAACCAAAGGCATCTGGAAACTTCCTGGAGTTGGTTGCACAGTAGTTGCTGTGGCATATTGAGGCACTTGAGCCATCGGTGAAATAGCCGATGGTATAGGAGCTTTTCCTACTGCATCAAACACTTGAGGTAACCTAGGATTGAAAGCAGATGACTCCGGAGGCATACCATATCCCCACCAATTAGTAGGAATCTGGCTATTCTGAAACACAGGGCCTGACAGAGCTGATGCCGATAGATCTGTATTAAGCTGAACTCTTCCTCCTGGTAGTACCGGATCTGATCGTATCGGTGTAGATTGAATATTAGGTAAGCCTGCTGATACTGGAGGAGAAGTAACTTCTGTACCCACAATGGCCGAGGGAGCCGATGGAGTATTGACAGATGCCGGCTCTGGTTGGTGATAGGCAGGCCCAACATAATGCGGTGACGCTTGTCCTTCTTTGAGAGTTCGAACCACAGCATTATGAACAGTATTGGACAGCACATTGGAATGATTAATCAAAGCATGATTTACTGCAGAATTAACCATCTCTTGAAGTTTACCAGGATTGGAGTCAAAGGTAACCTGCCGAGGCAACGGCAAATCTTGCTTCTGGATGACTTGTCCACTCTTGTTCAAGCTAAACGATTTCAGACAAAGCTGCTTGTATTCTTCTACAGCCTTTTCCATAGCCTGCCTCTGCTCTTCCTTAAGATCTTCTTCTGATACCGTGATAATGTTCTCTGAATTGATCTCGGAATTGAACATATTGATCGGATTGATTACTCCCACTGGGCATGCCAAAAGATGTGTTGATGCAAAAAGTGGATCTGCAAACACAAAGGGCTAATACCTGAATCGATATCCAAAGCGTGCCAGTCGATTTGACCTGTTAATTGACAAGGATGAGGATACGAGCACTTTGGTCCTGACAACAGCGATACGCCTGGAAGTCACGGCCAAGAGGTACTCACGTGGAACTCGAGAATCGCCGAAGGTCGCACTGAAGCTATGCAACTCGCCGAATCAATGAGAACTCGTAAAAAGGAAAAATATGCAAATTGACGAAGTCGCCGAAAAGTAAGTAGATGCAAATAGGAGTAAAAATTGGTTTTGATATTGATTGATATATCCCCTATTACATTGCTCCTCACTCCATATTTATACCCTGATCTAAAGAGACATAACCAAACACAACTAGGACACCAAGCCCATATCTAAGGAAACATGTGACTCTTACATGAATTATACTCTAACAAATATAGAAAAGGAAATCAACTCCTATCTATTTCCCTGTCCGCCTCAATTACGATGGAAATCTCACCGACCTCCTTTCCATCGGCATACTTCCTGTTTCATCGGCAGTAGTCTTCAAACCTTCCCTCATCGGCATCGACAATAACATCTCCAACCTTATCGGCAACGCCCGAGTCTAAATCAACCTTTCCATCGATCACCACCATTCATCGGCAACCATTTTTACAAGCTGATTTTCATCGGCTGTCAGCGTACACAGTAACTTTCCTCTGCTGATTAGCCCACTTTGATCATTTTGACACATGCAAAAAACGGTGTCAACAATAGGTTTAAATGCATCCGGGGCTTGCCTTGATTGTCGGAAAAGTCAGGTTCCGGAGATGTTCCATAGATATCAAACCCGACCTCAACAGGTAGGTTAACTTCCTCAACAACTTGGTTGACTACCACGTTCTCACTTTCATTCACTACACGTAGTAACAATGCCATGTTTAATATGATGCGCGATATAAAACATGATGCCTGACGATGGATGCAAAAGTTAGTAACTTGAATACAACTTTCCTTCGCGGTACAGTTGCAAACCAACAACCGAATAAACCTTTTTATAAACTCAAACACTTACTTTAATTGCCATGGATCATTATATGCTAATGACCCAAGGTCATCACTCAATCCCAAATTCAAACAAAACATAAATCATTAGGGTTTACTATTTGTTTTTATTAATTAATAACTAATTAATAATTATGAAATAAATCAACTTTCTCTAAATGAGCTCAAAATTTTTGTGAAGACTCATCACATGATAACTAAGTGGTAAAACAATTTTCATAATTTTTGGATAATTATTTAAGCCTAGAAAAATCATGGAAACCCATTTATTAATTAATTTGAGCAATTTTTATCACATTCAAAATATACTGAAAAATAACATTTAATATTTTTCCTAAATATTCTACATCTCAAAGAGGTCACACAAAATTTTTCATAATTGTTGGACCTCCATTTAATTCTACACAAAATAAACAAATCACAGCACTATTTAATCAATTCTGCAAAATAGAAAAATCCATTTTCACTTCAATGGTCACTGACAGGGTGACCCCACTATCAGCCTGCGCTGACCACAGTGGCGAGGCCCTCTATCCGGCGGTTTCTCGCCGACGGTGAGGTCTCCGGCCACGAACGAGGCACTACCATGTTCCCCATCTCACGGCGGTTCGATTAGTGGTACTAGCTAAGCCAATTACAGCTTGGTCTGAGCTCGACGTCGGCTATGGCGGACACGGCGATGCGGCTGCGTTACACCAGCGAAGTGAGGCCGGTAGCGGTTAAACAAAATGCTTGGGAAGACTCAGCAGCTCACCCCAAACACGCTCGAGCTGATGGCTGATCCGGAGGAGCAACGAAAAGGCTTGCCGTCTATCACCGTAGACACGACGGCGCAAGCTATTGTCGATGGCAGCATTTCGACATCTGTAGTGAAGGAACAGATCAATCAAAGGGCCACAGAGCACTAGAGCAACATGGTAAAGATGAATCCAGGCTTGAGAGATCGAGAAAGCTACCGGATCTTGCTGGCCACAAAGAAACGAGCTCGGCGGTGTTGCGGCCGACCGCGAGGAAGAACGACGGCGTGCAGCGTTTCCCGGTGAAAACATGATGAGGACATCGCCAAGATGGAGTCGAGGACGACTCCAATTCGAGAAGGGGAGGATGATGAGGACATCGCCACGCTGGACACACTGACGCCATGGTCTTCCCCAAGTTGCAATTCGTTCCCAACTCAGCTGCCACGTCACCCTCGGATTCAGCAGACACGTCGTCACTGTTTCGGTCATAACTTCCTCATACGACATCGAAACGGGCCGTTCTTGGATGCGTTGGAAAGGGGACGACGACGCCGTCGTTTTGGATCTGGTCCCAGCTACAGAAGGTCCGTGGATCATTCTGTGTGACCACGGCAAGGTGCTGCGTCACCTATTTGGGCCAACTTGGCCATGTATCGTGTCGGGCCTTAAGCCCAAGTTGTGGGCGCCCAACCCCTGGCCGTCCCCAATCCTAGGTCGAGTCTTAGACTATAAACACAGCCGCCGCCGCTGCTACTCGGTTGGGTTTTGTTTAGAGTTTAGTTTTCCATCGAGAAACTAAATCGTTCATTGTAACTGTGGTGACAAATTCTTTTACAGTGATCCAGGGCCCCCGTTCTTGATCTCCTCCACTGTGTCGATTAGTCCTTTGGAACCGAGTTCTTGAACCCTCTATTGATATTCGCGCCATTCATATTTGCAATTTCAGATTGCGTGTTTTACCTTCTTGCTTGTGCTCTTCGATTCGCTTGCAGGAAAAGCCTTCTTGGCGAGGTCAATCAAGTTGTGCTTGGTTGATAACCAACGGAGCAGTGGTGTAACGGTTGCAGGGTTCGAATCGTGTCTGATTTGAAGCCGGATCGCCAACGTCGAGATCTCCACAAATCGAACTTACCGGCTACCTCTCGGAAGATCAGGCCTGTACCTATCAATTGGTATCAGATATTTCAGGTTTACCGCAAGGTATAATCTCGTTTGCCTTAGATTCATATTTGTTCATTACCTAGAGTCCACAAAAAGCCCAAAAATATTTCAATTACCGCTGTCCTATCGCCCTTTGTGCCTTTGCAATTTCGTTTCAGATTCGTGTTGTTGAGTTTGTGTCCATGGTCGAGTCTTGTTGCTGGTTTAGGATTGTGTTCGTGGTCGTAGTTCAATCGCCCGTTGCTGTGATTTTGTTTTCCGCCGCTATCCCATCCACCGTTCCCAAACAACAAGTCGAAGCCACCACATTACTCGACTTGCCCCGCTAGCCGCCTTGTGTAACTTCTCGCCGCCGCGCAAACCCTAGATAGGTTGCCAGCCGCTCATATTTTGCCTGCATCGCAGCCCTCCTTACATCATCAGGCGAATACCTACTGCTGTGATCGGTGTTAGAGTTTAGGGACGCTTTGCCCTAACTGTCGCCGCCGTGTTGTGCCTCCCGGAAAACATACCTTGAGATACCTTCGGTAAAACAGGCATAACTTTGCGCTCGTTTATCAGAAAAATCTGAAATTTTTTGTGCAGCTTCTTCGCCCTATTTGGTTTCATCAGAATTGCCAAAAAAATTCGGGAAAATATAGAAAAAAATTTGTCAAAGTTTTTGCACGCTTTTCAGAGAACGTGCTGAATTTCTGTAGACCACATCCCACCTCAGTTGTAGGTGCCAATTTTTGTGGTTGCATCTTTTGTGATCCTTGTTCAGAGAAAAGTATAAAAAAATAGTGAAAAAAAAGTTTGTTTCCTACTAGTGCCTTTTGGAAAAATCCGGGAAAAATTCAGGAAAAAGGAGAAATCCGGGCTATTTGCTTGTTCTGTGAGTTCTTTCGATCGTCCTTTGTTTTCACCTTGTTGCGCTACGTCTCGACACGTCTTAGCCAGCACCTATGATTTGTACTTTGGATCCAGATTGAACAATCGCTACTCTGCACTCGTTAATTGCTAATCCTTGCTGTCATATTGTGTGCCTACCCATAGCTCCACATATTCTTCTGTCAGCACAGGTTCATCTTGCAACTGTTACCCACGCTCAACAACAGATTGCTTCACCACTTTGGTTTTGCTCCTGTTTGGCGTTGGTAAGAATACAGGCAAGACGGTGGTAAGCCGCTTGTGATTTTGCATTCCACTTTCACCACCATCACCACCACTTGTTTCCTTTTAGTTGATAGGGATAATACTTTGGTGTTGTCTTTTTCTATCTTCTAACCATGGCAGGAACTCCGACGGACTTCAATGAGTGCGTGTCCAAGGGCGAGCTTGCAACGTTCATGACTGAACAAAGCAATCTTATGACCGAGCTGACGCGCAACGTGAACAATCTGGTCACCCGCATTGAACAGCTTGAGCAACACCCTCCACCTTATCGTGCTGATGATGAAGATGCGGATGCTTTTGGTGATGAAGATGCGTATGCTGACGGTGGTCCCCGTCGCTGCCTCAACTTCAATCGTCGTGGTATGGCAGGTAATAATCATGGTAATAATGATCCTTTTGCTAAAATTAAATTTAGTCTACCACCTTTTGCTGGTAATGTTGATCCAGAGGCATATTTAGATTGGGAGCTTGCTGTTCAACAAAAATTTGATTCTCATAATGTTCCTGCTGAGCATAGAGTTAGACTTGCTACTAGTGAGTTTACTAATTTTGCTTTGTTCTGGTGGAGTGATCTTTGCAATGCCAATAATGCTGCTGCTGTGCCTCAAACTTGGAATGTTTTAAAGCAATGTATGACATCTCGTTTTGTTCCTCCTTATTACCAACGTGATTTACGTTTGAAACTACAAACTTTAAAACAAGGTGATAAAGGAGTAGAAGCATACTATCAAGAATTGCTTATTGGTTTAGCACGTTGTGGTATAAATGAAGATGATCATGATGCTAGTGCTAGATTTTTTGGTGGTTTAAACCATGATATACAGAACATACTTGATTACAAAGAATGGCGCAATTTTTCCCAATTGTATCATCTTGCTATTAAGGCAGAACGAGAAGTACAGGGACGCAAACAACACCAGCTTTTCAGGTCTAACAATGGGAGGAATTTTCAGCAGCGTTTCGAGCCGGAGATGCCCAAGCTTCCTGTTGCACCATAGCCATCTACACCTCCATTTTCTTCTGGGGTAAGTAAATTGTCTAATGTGCAGTTTCCACAGCTGAAGAAAGGTGGCACTCCGGGTGCTTCTACTAGCTCCTCCTCGTCCAGCTCTAAAATCATTTGCCACCGATGCAAAGGCATGGGACATGTCAGGAAGGAATGCCCCAGTCGTCGCGCTTTCATTGCTACCGAGGATGGATATGTAAGTGCTAGTGATGTTGAAGATGATTTAGCCCTTGCTGCTAACATTGATGCAAATCCCACCGAGGGCGATCAAGACAAGGAGGCCATCACCATTGACTCCGTGGTTGCTGCCGCGGACTACCCTAGCCTTCTTGTGCAGCGTGTGTTGAGTACACATGTGGTACATGAAGAAGAGATGAAGATCCAACGCCACAATTTGTTCCACATGTATCTCATTGTGCAGGGTTGTCGTGTTCTCACTATCATTGATAGCGGGAGTTGCAACAACTTGGTGAGTTCAGATTTGGTTGACAAGCTTGGCTTGACTACACGACAACATTCGTATCCATATAAACTTCAATGGTTCAATAATAGTGCTAAGACTAAGGTATCTAAATCAGCACGCATTAGCTTTTTCACAGGCTCTTATCATGATACTGCTGATTTTGATGTTGTCCCTATGCAAGCTTGTTCCATTTTGTTAGGTCGCCCATGGGAATTTGATAATGATGCTTTACACTATGGTAGAACTAATACATACACTATCATACATAAGGACAAGAAAATTACATTGCTGCCTTTGTCTCCTACGGATATTATTAAACATGCTAATGAGATTAAAAATAAACCTCCAACAGACATTGCTAAAAATAATGGGATTAAGTTAAAAGGAGGTGCTTTTCTTGCTACAACTCTTGCTACAACTCCTGCTACTGCTGAGTTATGTGATAATCCTGATGCACCATGTTATACTATGTTTTGTCAACCTTTTATGTCTGGTGCATTGCCTGCTGTCACTAACCTTTTGCAGGAGTTCGTTGGTGATGGGATGGAGTCGAGGACGACTCCAATTCTAGAAGGAGGGGATGATGAGGACATCGCCAAGATGGAGTCGAGGACGACTCCAATTCGAGAAGGGAAGGATGATGAGGACATCGCCACGCTGGACACACTGACGCCATGGTCTTCCCCAAGTTGCAATTCGTTCCCAACTCAGCTGCCACGTCACCCTCGGATTCAGCAGACACGTCGTCACTGTTTCGGTCATAACTTCCTCATACAACATCGAAACGGGTCGTTCTTGGATGCGTTGGAAAGGGGACGACGACGCCGTCGTTTTGGATCTGGTCCCAGCTACAGAAGGTCCGTGGATCATTTTGTGTGACCACGGCAAGGTGTTGCGTCACCTATTTGGGCCAACTTGGCCATGTATCGTGTCGGGCCTTAAGCCCAAGTTGTGGGCGCCCAACCCCTGGCCGTCCCCAATCCTAGGTCGAGTCTTAGACTATAAACACAGCCGCCGCCGCTGCTACTCGGTTGGGTTTTGTTTAGAGTTTAGTTTTCCATCGAGAAACTGAATCGTTCATTGTAACTGTGGTGACAAATCCTTTTACAGTGATCCAGGGCCCCCGTTCTTGATCTCCTCCACTGTGTCGATTAGTCCTTTGGAACCGAGTTCTTGAACCCTCTATTGATATTCGCGTCATTCATATTTGCAATTTCAGATTGCGTGTTTTACCTTCTTGCTTGTGCTCTTCGATTCGCTTGTAGGAAAAGCCTTCTTGGCAAGGTCAATCAAGTTGTGCTTGGTTGATAACCAACGGAGCAGTGGTGTAACAGTTGCAGGGTTCGAATCGTGTCTGATTTGAAGCCGGATCGCCAACGTCGAGATCTCCACAAATCGAACTTACCGGCTACCTCTCGGAAGATCGGGCCTGTACCTATCAATTGGACGCCTAGGACCGATCAACTGGGTTCGCAAGGAGTAGGCAGAGCTATGGTATGCTTTGCTGAGACCGGGAGGGCGCTACGGCGATGGCACGAGCTCGACAGAGCTGAGCGGCGACGTCGGGAAAAGCAGAGGAGATGAAACAGAGAAGAACGGCGACAGCGCAGGCTTTATAGCGCGACCAAGAAGCAAGGAGAAGCCATGCAACAGCCTTCCCATGCCAGCGCGAAGCCAGAGGTGCCCACGGGCGTGACTGGAAGACGATCGAAGCTCGCCGTCGGTGAGGTGTCGCCCGCTGGTACTGTTCACTATATTTACCTTATTGCCACTAGATCCATTTCTCAAATTACTTTCAATTTTGTATGGTAACTCAAAAATCTCCAAAAATAAAAGTTGTTCCAAATTCAAAGCTCTACAACTTTGCTTTAATAACCATACTCTAATTCGGTCTACCTTTTGAAATGCAAGTTTAAAATAAAAAAGGGACACTTTAAGAATTTATCCTTTTTCAAATTACTTCAAATTTTATATAACAACTTTGAAAACTCCAAAAACCAACTTTGTACACCTTGACAAGCTCTACACTTTTCCTTTTAGGCTCAACCCCAAAATGTGCTTAGATTTTGAATTAGGTTTTTCAGGGTAGAATTTAAATGCTAAAAATTAGGGTTTTCGGAAACCCAATTCAATACAAATGTTTTGAACTTGATTCATCCATACAAGTCAACACATATCATCATAAAAATAAACTTGTTTTAGTAAATGCATATCAAAATTTTCACTAACACAAAAATGATGTGCAATGCATATGATGACATGGCATATTTTAGGGTTTAAAACACCAGAGGTGTTACAATCTTTCCCCCTAAAAGAAATCTCGTCCCGAGATTTAAAGTCATAGGGTAAGTAATGGAAAAGGAAATGTGTCAAGCAAAAACATTCAAAACCTATCCATAAAGCAACTAAGGTCCCTTTACAAACATGATTTGCAACGACAGAGCACAACTAACATTATTCTATATTGACGCAAGAAATTCTAGAAACTGTTCTAGCAAGAAATCTTTGGATTCCCAAGTAGCTTCTTCTTCGGAATGTTGATTCCATTGTATCTTGTAGAACTTGATTGTCCTCCTTCGTGTGACACGATCTTTCTGATCCAGAACTCGGATAGGATATTCAGAATAGGTCAAATCAGGTTCAAGTTCAACTCCTTCAACCTCAACATTCTGATCAGGCACTCGAAGACATTTCTTTAATTGGGAAACATGGAACACATCGTGTACAGCTGAGAGATGTTCCGGTAGCTTCAAGTGATATGCCACCTTTCCACACCTCTCCAAAATTTGAAATGGTCCAATATAATGAGGTGCCAACTTGCCTTTAACACCATAACGGGTAACTCCCTTCATTGGTGATACCTTCATATATACAAAATCTCCCTAGTTAAACACCAATGGTCTACGTCGTTTATCCGCATAACTCTTTTGTCAGGACTGAGCTATCTTCAAATTACTTTGTATCTGCCTAACCTTCTCTACTGTTTCTTTCACAAGGTCAACTCCAAAGAACCATCTTTCCCCGGGTTCAGACCAATTTAGTGATGTTCTGCATCTACGACCATAGAGTGCTTCAAACGGAGCCATCTTAATGCTCTCTTGATAACTATTGTTGTATGTGAACTCAGCCAAAGGCAAAACATTCATCCCACTTATTGGAATAGTTAAGGACACAACACCTTAACAAATCTTCAAGTACTTGATTTACTCTTTCAGTCTGACCATCAGTCTATGGATGATAAGCGGTACTATACAGAAGTTTGGTACCCAACGAAGCATGCAATTGTTTCCAAAAGTTGGAGACAAACTGTGTACCTCTATCCGACACAATGGTCTTTGGTATACCATGTAAGCTCATGATTCTCGCTAAATACATCTTGGCATATTGGATAGTAGGATATATACTCTTGACTGGAAGAAAATGTGCTGACTTAGTTAGTCGATCTACAATAACCCATATTGAGTCAAAACTTTTAGATGTCTTGGGTAGACCAACGATAAAGTCCATACTAATATCCTCCCACTTCCAAGCTAGAATAGGCAATGGCTGTAACTCTCCAGCGGACTTCAAATGTATAGCTTTTACTTTTGACAAGTATCACACTTGGTTATATATCGAGCAATCTCTATCTTCATTTTGGTCCACCAAAATCTCTGTTTCAAGTCATGGTACATATTATTACTTCCTAGATGAATAGAGAACCTAGTGGTATGTGCCTCTTCAAGAATCAACTGTCGCAACTCAGCGACCTTTGGTACCACAAGGCGATTCTTGAACCATAGCACACCTGCATCATCTATCCCGAAGCATGTCGCTTTTCCATTCCTAACTCTTTCTTTGATATGGACTATACCCTTGTTTTCTTTTTGAGCGGCAATTATCTGGTCTCGAATAGTTGATTCAACAGTTATATTGGTCAAACTACCTTGTTGAATTATCTCCATATTCAACTTCTCCATCTCTTGACATAAAGTCAGATCCATTGTTTTTACTATCAGGCAATTGCAATGACTCTTACGACTGAGTGCATCTACAACCACATTTGTCTTACCAGGATGGTAATGCACCTCCAAGTCATAATCTTTAATCAATTCTAACCATCTTCTTTGCCGCATATTCAATTCCGATTGAGTAAAGATATACTTTAAACTCTTGTGATCTGTATAAATATGGCAAGTATTACCAAGCAGGTAATGCCGCCAAATCTTCAAAGCATGGACAACTGCTGCTAACTCTAGATCATGAGTTGGATAATGTTCTTCATGTTGCTTAAGTTGTCTGGAAGCATAGGCAATGACTCGTCCTTCTTGCATCAATACACACCCAATACCAATACCCGAAGCATCACAATAAACGTTAAATGGCTTCTCGATATCTGGCTATGCTAACACTGGTGCAGTGGTTAATAATCTCTTCAAAGTTTAGAAAGCTTCTTCACATTCAAGTGACCAGACAAACTTGGCTTGGTTCTTCAATAATCCCATGATGGACTTGGATATTCTAGAGAAATCTGGAATAAAACGACGGTAATAACCCGTCATTCCCAGAAAACTCCGAACCTGATGAACAGTGGTTGGTGGTTTCCAATCTAGTACATCCTTAACTTTGCTTGGATCTACTACAACTCCTTCAGCTGACAAGACATGTCCTAAAAACTGTACTTCCTTTAGCCAAAAGTCACACTTACTGAACTTGACATATAACTGATGTTCTCTTAGGTGGGTCAAAACAACTCTGAGATGTTCTGCATGTTCTTTCTTGTTCTTGGTATATACTAAGATGTCATTAATAAACACCACTACAAACTTGTCTTGCTCAGGTATGAATAGTGAATTCATCAAATACATGAAATGAGCTGAGGCATTCGTCAAACCAAAAGACATTACCAGGTACTCATATAATCCATATCTGGTGGTAAATGTCATTTTGGGAATATCTTCAGGCTTAATTTTGATTTGATGGTAGCCTGACCTCAAATCAATCTTGGAGAAAACCTTGGCTCCAGCCAGTTGATCAAAAAGTAAATCTATCCGAGGTAAGGGATATTTATTTTTAATTGTCACTTCATTCAATGGATGATAGTCAACACACAATCTCAGGGTCTCATCTTTCTTTTTCACAAAAAATGCAGGACATCCCCAAGGTGATGAACTAGGTTGGATAAACCCTTTATCAATCAACTCTTGCAATTGAGTCTTCAACTCGGCTAATGCCTTGGGAGGCATCCTATAAGCTCTCCGAGAGATCGGAGCTATTCTAGGTTTTAGATCTATTCCAAACTAGGCATCCATATCAGGTGGTAGACCGGGTAAATCTTCAGGAAAAACATCTGGAAATTCACAAACTAGAGGGATATCTCTAATCTCCTTGATGGAAGTTGCACAAACTTTTCCACTGATCTCTTTAAGATTGGAAGTTGGATAAGAAGCTAAGAATTACTATCTGGCAAACTCACCCTTATTGTCCTATTCAAAGTATCTATAACAGCTTTATGCTGATACATCCAATTTATTCCCAAGATCACATCTATATCCTAATCTTTTAGAATAATCATGGTGGTGGGAAAAATGTGCCCACCCAGGTTTATGGGTACCTGGTACATCATTTCCTTAGTACATAGACGTCCCTCGAGCGATTGTATAAAGAAATTTTCCTTTGTTGCCCCAATTGGAATTTCATGCTTTATGACAAAGGTTCTATTGATAAATGTATGAGATGCACCAGAATCAAAAAGCATGACTGCAGGATGATCGGCGATAGAAAACATACCTAGCATCATAGGTTCCCCTTCTGGAATCTCCCTAGTTTGAGTATAGAAAACCCATCCCGTCTTCTTTTCATTTTTGCCCTTCTGAGCATTTTGGTTATTGTTCTTGTCCTGAGCTTGACCCTGTTGTTGATTTCCAGGAGCCTTCTAAAAATTCGAATTATACTACTTAGGAGTTAGGATACAGACATTCCCTAGAGAAATGACTAGACTTCCCACCATTGAAACATGGGTAATTATGGCCTTAGGGTGTTGGAGCACGAACACCAGGAACATTTGTCTGTTGTGAGTTTGGATAAGTCACGGTAGGACGGACATTTGGTCGTTGACCAGCTTGGAACTACGATGGACGATAGTGATTCACTGGATGATAGATTATCTTCTGTCTCTTTTGATTGCCACTGAAAGACCTAGATGGCACACTCTTTTTCTTCTTAATTTCCTTATGCTGCCGATATTTTTCCTCTAAAGCAATAGCAATGTTAACCGCCTCATGATACGTGACATTGGTGTAGGTAGTCATCATAGTCTGAAGTTTGGTATTAAGGCCACGCATGAACCACTTCTTCTTCTTGGTATCTGTGTTAACATGCTCAGGTGCGTACTGTGAAAGGTGATTGAACTTGCCCACATACTACATGACTATTTGATCACCTTGCTTTAAAGCAAGAAACTCATCAAGCTTCATGGCCATAACTCCCTTCGGAATATAATGGGCACGAAAAGCAGTGCGGAACTTGGCCCAAGTTACCCAAGTACTGGCTGGTTGCATGGCCACAAGGTTCGCCCACCAAGCACCTGCTGCACCTCTAAGCTGTTGGGCAGCAAAAATAGGCTTCTGAAACTCAGTGCATGGAATGAGGTCAAACTTCTGCTCCATGGTATGAAGCTAGTCATCAGCTTCAAGTGGTTCATCAGCCTTAGTAAATACTTGTGGTCGTGTATCCGTGAAATCGACATATGTAGCTTCTTGCCTTTGATGATTACAACCACGGTTCCCTTGCATCATATTTTGATTGCTTTGAGCTAACTCCCAAAGCAACTGAGCATTATCTATGGTCACATTGACCAGTGCCGCGATAGCATCAGCCAAATTTGGTGGAACTGGTGGGGGATCAGGAATACCATCCTTGTCTTGCAAAGAACCAGGAATATTCGAACCCCGAGTACGACGCATCTATTCATGACAAACCAAACTTTACTTACAAACATTTATTGAACTATTAAAAGAGCTTGCTACAAACACATTACAGTGGGTTCACTTATTTATACACCAGTCTGCACTTAAGCAAAACTACCCAACTAGACTAGAACTCACTATATTACA